>NW_018364667.1:10231-28966 GCF_002078875.1 Numida meleagris | reverse complement strand
CGTTGAGAGACATGGTTTAGTGGGGTTATTGGTGGTAGGTGGATGGTTGGACTGGATGATCTTGTAGGTCTTTTCCAACTTAGCTAATTCTGTGATTCTATGATTCAACTCCCATCAGCACTAAAGCAAGGAGCCTCGCTTGCTTTTTGAAAATTCTGTTGTTGTACTTTTGCTGGGTGTCAGTGGAAGCCGCCTTGTGCAATGCGGAGTTAACTTTTCCTCCCTTTGCAGGAGTTGGTGTGGATGACATGTTTATCATGATTGCTTCCTGGGAACAAAGCTCAAGAAAGGCAGAAAAATCGGACACTAAATCTCGGCTGGCCGAGACTTACAGGGAAGCGGCGCTTTCTGTGACGATCACCACTCTCACAGATGTCTTGGCCTTCTTCATTGGCACCTGGACTTCTTTTCCTTCTGTGAGATCGTTCTGCCTCTATACCGGCACTGCCTTTGTCTTCTGTTATGTATATGTTATTACCTTCTTTGGGGCAGTTATCGTTTTAAATCATAAAAGGGTGAAAGGAAACCGACACTGGTTAACTTGTGTGCAAGTGAAAGTAGGAAAGAAGTCCTGCTTGTATAACACGTGTTGTTTAGGCAGCTGTTCTAGTGAGTCGCCCGAGCCAGAAACCAGTGAGACAGAAAGTGAACATCCAATGAGCATCTTCTTTAAAAAGTATTATGGTCCGTTCTTGACAGGCAAATGGATCAAGCTTCTTGTGGTGTTGCTGTATGGAGCGTATTTGGGTGGTAGTATTTATGGATGCACTCAGATGAGGGAGGGCATAGATCTTCGAAATCTGGCTAGTGATGACTCTTACGTTATCCCGTTCTACAATGACGATGACAAATACTTTTCCGAATACGGACCCAGGGTCATGGTTGTCATTACTGACAGCGTAAAGTACTGGAATGAGTCCGTTCGTAATGACATTGAGGCTTGCACACGGGATTTAGAGAACATTACCTATGTCGACAAGAACCTCACACTGTCATGGCTGAGAGTATACGCAGGAATTGCTGGAAACAGATCAATGAATATAAACAATAAGGATCATTTCATTAATAACTTATCTGTACTATTCCAATACTATGCCAGTTTTGAGTGGGACGTTGACAAGACCGCAGATGAAATAGCAGCTTCACGTTTCTTCATCCAGACGGTGAACGTCACCTCAGCCATTGATGAGAAGAATCTGTTAAATCAGTTAAGAGACAGAGCCAAGCAGTGCGTAGTTCCACTCCTGGTGTACCATCCAGCCTTCATCTACTACGATCAATACCTGGTAATAGTGCAGAACACCATTCAGAATGTTGTCGTCGCTGCTGGGGCAATGCTCGTTGTCTCTCTTGTGCTTATTCCCAGCCCACTGTGTTGCTTGTGGGTGACTTTTGCTATAGCTTCTGTCATCGTTGGTGTTGCTGGTTTCATGACATTTTGGGACATCAGCCTCGATTCCATATCCATGATTAACCTAGTCATTTGTATAGGATTTTCGGTAGATTTTTCTGCACATATTTCCTACGCCTTTGTTACGAGTGGAGAGTCATCAGCCAATGAAAGGGCAATAGGAGCTCTGCACCAGCTTGGTTACCCAGTGTTACAAGGAGCAGTATCTACTGTGCTAGGAGTAGTTGTCCTGGCTGCAGCAAAAACCTACATCTTCAGAACGTTTTTTAAGATAATGTTTCTTGTTATTTTGTTTGGGGCTGTTCATGGTCTTGTGTTTATTCCTGTATTTCTAACCTTTTTTGGATACTTTGGCAAAACTGCAATTCAAGACGTTAGGTTCAGAGATAATAAAGACTGCCCATAATTTAAATGTAAGATGTTATTTATTTAATTTATGTAGATTAAAATGCAGTGACTTCCAGAGAATGTAAGAAATGAAGGATGGGAAAGATAGAATATATAAATACAACAGAGAGGCAAAGGCTTAAGAAAAGCCAGGCATTAACAGAAGAAATGAAAGTGCACAGAGTGGATTTACTCTTTGTCATTTTTTGTGTGCTTGACTTTTGTAATCTTTAATAGTGTTAAAACTCTTTTTGTAATTTGGTTACTGAAACACACAAAACCCACAGAGACGACAAACTGATGATCATTTTACATTCAGGGGCATCTTTTCTTAGTGTGCAGTTTTCTTGCTATGACTAACCAACATGCAGCTTTAAGAAGATTAACGAGTTTCTATAGGGATATGCTGTAGATGATTGGCCTTAGGTGGACCTCCTGAGTAACCATTGCACTAGATAGCGTGCCATGGCATGACGCAGGAAGGACAGCCCAGAACCGGGCAGGAATTAAATTCTTGTGATACCACAGGAATTATGTGAATTCCAAGTGTGCCAAAGTAATTTTCCTTGAGATTTCTGTGCAGTTTTGCCAAGGGCAGCTCAGCAGAATATATTCATTGGTCCCAGCACTGCCAGGCCAGCCAAGTAGCCCCTGCCTCCTTCACTGCTGCTGGTTTCAGTAACACAGGGAAGCTGGTGTCCTGGAGAACAACAAAAGCATCTGACATCTCCCGGAGGAATAAGGAAAGCATTACAGGTGGAAGGGAGATGTGTAAATCTGAGCAGGTCATCTTATGCTCTTTTCATTTCCAGTGGAGAAAAGCAAGACTTGTAGTTTCAAGTTCTCTGCCTGTTTCTGTGTACGGACTTCACTTGTCATTCATCGCCATAAAAGTTCCTCTCTCTTAACTGACATAAAAGGAGCTTTGAAACCTGGTTTAGGTGTGGATCCCTGTGTTCTTAGTCAAAGGAACACATCAGGCCCAGCCAAAACTTACGGATGAGATCCAGATTTGAGTCCATCATTTCAGCAGGTTTCATATATGCTGGGATATATGCCCTGCCTTCCTACCAGGTACTCAATCACTGTTTCAAGCCGTGACTTAGCATTTCCACTACAGTCTCCCAGATTTCACATCCACATCTCCAGCTTCTGAAGAGTTCCCTGGGGTTGCTTTACATCACCACAGGAAGGCGAGGAAGCAAAGGGAAAGGAGAAGAGGAGAGGGCGGGCAGGTTTTGGCCCTGAAACATGTAAAGCAAGCGAAACCAAAGAGCTGCTGGCTCCGGTCACATCCTCAGCTAAGGTAGCCATCATGCAAAAATGCCTTTCACAGTCTGCCCTGTGGTAATTCTGAAGGCTTGGACTTCTTTTTTGCTTCTGACTACGTACCGACTTAAGAACGAACCTCTTTGCAATAAACCTGCATAAATAAATGTGGTTTGTTTGTTTGTTTGTTTGTTTTTCTGAAGAGTTTGTGTCTCATGTGGCTTGTTGTTCAGTTGCTTGGTGGAGAGTCTGGAAATGGAGTGGGCTTGGGAGTACTCATGGGGCAGGAATGAAGATTTTGACAACGTGAAGACTTTGAGAGTGCTTCCCAATGCAGCACTACATGGCCCTCATAGGTTCTGAAGAAACCAGAAGGAACCCAGACCTGAAGATGGGGTGAGACGGGCAGCGGGCCTCTTGCAGTGATCTGCCCTGCACAGTTGTGTAGCAGGAATCCATCACCATCCAGGAAGCATCACATGCAGGAGGCACTGTTGTTGAGAAATGGCTCTAGAAGGAGCCAAAAGGAATCAGGAAGCTTACTGCCTGCAAAGTCCTTGCTGCAGCCTTCCCAAAAATGCCCCAAAGGGAATCATAGAATTGTTATGTTTGGAAAAACCACTAAGATCATCTAGTCCAACCATTAACCCATTTCCAGCATACCACTAAACCATGTCACTCAGTGTGACATCTACCCTTTTGTTGAAAACCTCCAGGGACAGTGGCTTTACCACCTCCCTGGGCAGCCCATTCCAATACCTCATCGCTCTTTCTAAGAAATTTTCCCTAATATCCGTCCTAAACCTCCCCTGCTGCAACTTGAGGCTGTACCCTCTCATCCTATTGCTGTTACCTGGGAGAAGAGGCTGACCCCCACTTTGCTATAACTTCCTTTCAGGCAGTTGTAGAGAGTGATAAGGTCTCTCCTGAGCATCCTCTTCTCCAGACTGAACAGCCCCAGTTTCCTCAGCCACTCCCTACAAGACTTGTGCTCCAGACCCCTCACGGCTTTGTTGTCCTTCTCTGGACATGCTCCAGGGCCTCAGTGTCTTGTAGTGAGGAGCCTGAAACTGAACACAGTACTCAAGGTGCAGCCTCATCAGTGGTGAGTATCAGGGGGATGGTCACCTCCCTGATCCTGCTGGCTACACTGTTTCTGATACAAGCCAGGATGCCATTGGCCTTCTTGGCCACCTGAGCACACTGCTGGCTCATGTTCAGCTGGCTGTCAACTAACACGCTCAGATCCTTTTCCTCTGCACAGCTTTCCAGCCACTTTGCCCCAGGCCTGTAGCACTGCATGGGGTTGTTGTGGCCAAAGTGCAGCACTCTGCACTTTGTCTTGTTGAAGCTCATACAATTGATCAATCAAAATCAACACATTGATCCAGTCTATCCAGATCCCTCTGAAGGGCCTTCTTATCCTCAGGCAGATCGACGCTTCCTCCTGACTCGGTGTATCTGCAAAGTTCCTGAGGGCACACTCAATCCGCTCATCCAGATCGTCAATAAAGATATTAAATAGGGCTAGCTGCAATGCTGACCCCTGTGGAACACTGCTAGTTCCCTTCCCTGGAAGGGATGTTACAGCCCATACCCTCCTCATTCTGCTGACTGAAAGAGAAGCGATACTTTTAGCTGCTTTCAGCTTTTCTTCCAAGCATGGCTCAGTGCAATGCCCAGTTTTAATATTCAGTTTTCTTTTTCCATAGTTTCCGGTATAGGATGCAAGCTGTGGAACTCAACTGGGACATGTAAAAATGAAGAAAGATGTTTCTTCTGATTGTGCAAAAGCCAACTGTTTCTGAAAAGCATTCATAAAATTGACATTTCCATGGACAAACAACTTGGAAAGTCAAGTGATTGATTTCTTGAGTTCAGCTGCTCAGTTGTGCTTTCTATTGTCCATTTGAGGTATTAACTGGAAGTTGAGGAATAATTCCATTGGTTTCCTAGAGGGACGGGCAGCCTGTATTTTCATACACCATCTGAGACGTTTCTCCTAAACCTAGCACAACTCATGTTCATATTGTCCCAAACTCTCCAACTGCTTCTCATTTATGAGGAGATGCTGAAGACAGGAGGGTTCATTTCTTTCTAACTCTGCAGAGAGGGTGTTTAAGAAATGCAAACATTGAACAGTCTCCTCAGTGATGCAACAAAACATCCCTGGAAGCAAATTTAATTAAGCACAGTTGATTTTCAATCATCAGTCTTCAGAGGAAGTCCTCACGTTGACCACTCAACCAATGTGTCGTCAACCTGATAGATACAGCAGAATGAATTTTCTTGCTTGATACAGAGCTGAGAGTGCAATGAGTTTATGAACCAGCTGTTCTGATTTACCTGACTGCTATTTATGGTATATAATATATAAAATACAGAAATAAAAGTCTTTAAGAAAGGTGAACTGAGAAAGTGTGGAATAGATGAGTGGATGGTGAGGTATATTGAGAACTGGCTGACTGGCCGAGCTCAGACGGTGGTGCTCCGCTGCATACAGTCTAGTTGGAGACCTGTGACTAGCAGTGTTCCTCAGGGGTCGGTGCTGGGTCTGATTTTGTTCAGTATCTTCATCGTTGACCTGGATGAGGGGATACTGTCCACCCTCAGCAACTACGCCAATGATACAAAGCTGGGAGGAGTGGCTGACACACCTGAAGTCTGTGCTGCCATTCAGCAAGACCTGGACAGGCTGGAGAGCTGGGCAGTAAGAAACCAGATGATGTTTAACAGAAGCAAGTGCAGAGTCTTGCACCTGGGAATGAATAACCACAAGTATCAGTACAGGTTGGGGCATGACCTGCTGGAAAGGAGCTCTGCAGAGAAGGACCTGGAGGTCCTGGTGGACAACAGGTGGGCCATGGACCTGAGTGTCCTTTTGGGGAACAGGTTGGCCATGAGCAGCAGTGTGCCCTGCTGGCCAAGAAGGCCAATGGTATCCTGGGGTACATTAAAAGGAGTATGGCCAGTGGTTAAGGGAGGTGATCCTCCCCCTCTACTCTGCCCTGGTGAGGCCCCATCTGGAGTACTGCATCCAGTTCTGGACTCCTCGACACAAAAAAGACAGGGATCCCCTGGAAAGAGTCCAGCAGAGGGCCACAAAGATGATAAAGGTCCTGGAGCATCTCCCCTATGAGGAAAGGCTGAGTGACCATGGTCTGTTCAGCCTTGAGAAAAGAAGACTCAGAGGGGATCTTATTAATGTTTATAAATATCTGAAGTGGGGGAGACAAAGGGACATGACCAACCTCCTTTCAGCAGTCTGTGGGGACAGGACAAGGGGAAATGGCCATAAACTGGAACATAGAAAGTTCCGCACCAAAATGCAAAAGGACTTCTTCACAGTGAAAGAGATGGAGCACTGGAACAGGCTGCCCAGGGAGGTTGTGGAGTCTCTTTCTCTGGAGATGTTCAAGACCCGCCTGGACACCTACCTGTGCAACCTGCTCTAGGGAGCCTGCTTTGCAGGGGGGTTGGACTCAATGATCTCCAGAGGTCCCTTCCAGCCCCTACAATTCTGTGATTCAGTGATTCTGTGAGCTAGAATTATCCAAGCCGTTCCTACCACAGTTGCTTTAACTGTCATCATCATTCTAGCGTTTCTACAGATTTCAATTATTTTTATGCATCTAAGGAGGTACATTTCACAAGTTCTAAAATAACTCTTTCATTCTGAGACTACTGCTGGTTGCTGTAATGCAGCTTCAGGCAGCAAATTGTAAACAGATATTTTCTCCAAATAACCTTTAAAACAACTCAAGTCCTTCTTCACTCAAGTTAATGGGAACTGACACAGCAACTATAGCACTGCTTACAGCACTGCTTCTTTTCCAAAAGAAGCTACAAGTTAAACATGGATTTGAGCCATTTCCAAAGAAGCAGATTCATTCTGCTTCTGGCCAGATTCATTTCAGATTCATTCTGGTCTGTGTGGTTGTTGTGGTTTTAGCTGGCAGCAGCTGAACACTGCACAGCCCTTCACTCACTCCCCACCTCCCAGTGGGATGGGAAAGAGAATCAGAAAAAAGTAGAACTTGTAGGTTGAGATAAAAACTATTTACTAAGACAGAAAAGGAGGGAAGAAATAACAGTAATGATAATTATTTATATATGAATACACCAAAACAACTGATGCATAGCTCAATTGCTCACCACATGCCAAACGATGCCTAGCCAGTCCCAGAGCAGCAGCTACCCCCAGCCAACTCCCCTCAGTGTTATAGTTTCTTCATATTGTCATATGGTATGGAGTATCCCTTTGGCTGGTTCAGGTCAGCTGTCCCGGTTCCGTCCCCTCTCAGCTCCTTGTGGCCCCCAGCCCTTCACTGGCAAGACAGCACGAGAACCTGGGAAACTGAAACGTCCTTGGCTCCATACAGCACTGCTCAGCAACAACTAAAACACTGGTGTGCTATCAACATTGTTTTCCTCCTAAAGGCAAAACATAGCATCATACCAAACACTATGAAGAAAAACAACTCTGTCCCAGCTGAAACTAGACAGTGGTCCTGGCCACAAAGGGAATTTGCATTGTCCCTTTTGCTCTATCTAGCTGCACTGGCCACCAAAGTGTTGAAGGCACAAGTATAATTGTCCATCTGCCTTTGTATCAGATGTTTTTATCTAATACCAGCTGAGAGGCATAGAAGAGTAACAACAGTAACAATGGTAAAAAGAGATGAGGAAAGTCTCTAAAATACAAATTGCCTAGATAACTGCACATAAGTGACATTCCTGTCATCAGCACTATCTCTGAACCTTACTGGTCTTAAAGCCAAGGACAATCACCAGACAAAGCATGGGAGTAATTTCCTAAAAAATCTAAAGAACAAAGCTTACTGTGCAGGCTTCTGCAGCTCATTAAAGCCAATATTATTTACTTCCCAGAGAACAAGATTCGTGTCTCCGTGTTAAAAATCCAGTGTAAAGATTAATAACAGGTTTATTCATCAGGGAGTCGGTTCACTTTGTTCTCTGGGTGGTTCTTACCTGGATCATAATATTTTGATATTAAATCTTTCAAAGAACATGTGCATAACATGAACTGTGTCTGTTTCCAGAAATGGTCAGTACAACTACCTATCGGCTTAATTGCTTAAAAAGTAGAACTAGTGATTTTCTCCTCACTTCATGTATTGAAATAAAATGTAGCATGTCACAAATCACAGAATGGTAGGGGCTGGAAGGGACCTCTGGGGATCATCAAGTCCAACCTCCTGCTAAACAGGTTCCCTACAGCAGATTACAAGGGAAAGCGTCCAGATGGGTCTTGAATGTTTCAAGAGGAGAGTCCACAGCCTCACTGGGCAGCCTGTTCCACTGCTCTGTCACCCTCATTCTATCTCATGTTCAGATGGAACTTCTTGTGTTCCAGTTTGTATCCATTGCCTCTTCTCCTTTCACTGGGCACCACCAAGAAGAGTCCGTCCCCATCCACTTGACTCTCACCCATTAGATTTTTTATAAGCCTTAACAAGATACCCCCTCAGTCTTCTTCAGACTGAACAGCCCCAGATCTCTAAACCTTCCCTCATAAGGGAGATGCTCCAGGCCCCTCATCTTCTTTGTGGCCCTCCACTGGACTCTCTCCAGAAGTTCCCTGTCTTTCTTGAACTGGGGAGCCCAGAACTGGACACAGTACTCCAGATGTGGCCTCACCAGGGCAGAGTAGAGGGGGAGGATGGCCACACTCTTGTTAATGTACCCTAGGACACCATTGGCCTTCTTGGCCAGCAGGGCACACTGCTGCTCATGGCCAACCTGTTCCCCAAAAGGACACTCAGGTCCATGGCCCACCTGTTGTCCACCAGGACACCCAGGTCCTTCTCCACAGAGCTCCTCTCCAGCAGGTCAGCCCCCAAGCTGCATGTGTTTATTCCTCCCCAGGTGCAGGACTCTACACTTGCCCTTGCTGAACCTCATCGAGTTCCTCTCCTTCCAACTCTCTTGTCTGACCAGGACTTGTTGAATGGCAGCACAGCCTTCTGGCATGTCAGCCACTCCTTCCACCTTTGTAACATCAGCAAATTTGCTGAGGGTGGACTCTACCCCCTCATCCAGGTCACTGCAATCCCTGGGGAACACTGCTAGTTACAGACCTCCAACTAGACTCTGCACTGCTGATCACAACCTTAAACATTGCATTATTTGGATTTCCTTACAACTTGGCAATAAATTGAACTGGTGGTCACAATTCTGCACAGGATTATTTTCTTCATATTTTGAATATTGAAGAATATGAGCTTCCCCAGTACAGAGCACATATTTTGCAGTTCACCTAGGATACAATTCATAGTCTGGTTTATTTCTCTTGGGTTCTTATTCCAATTATGTTAATAAATAGTCACAGTTATTTCTGCATAATTTGGTGCAAAGATTTGAAAATATATCTCTTAGATATAATTTGCTGAGAAGGTTTAACACTCAGTTTATCTTTCAGCATAGAATTAAAGAATATTATACCTCTTAGAGAAAAAGATGAATCTAAAATGTTGATTCCTACTTCAGTAAAGGAAATTAAAATCTCTTCTGTGTAATACAAAGTACTGTTTTTACCATAAGCTAGCATAGAATGATTTGCTCTGAGCTGAGAAAACTAACTGAAGAGTACCTGTGTTTGAAGGAGACTGTTGTCTCTCAATGGATATGTGCAATACAAAAACCCAGCAGGCAAGCTGTGGGATCTACTGATGGCAGGAAGATTTTTAATCGAAGGCTATTATCTGTACTTCTATAAGCATGCTTTTATTTGTCAGAAAATCTTCTAATACTGCAATTATTGTATGCAGCCCAGTTATTTTCTACAATAATCTAAGAATTAAACCATAACCACACAAAACCCTACAAAATCAGATATTCTCATACAATATTTATTACTTATTATAGCTTTAAAACTTTAATCACATTGCCTTTTGGTCATGCAAAATGTTTGAAAGAATAAAAAAATTCATGAGCAACCTGTTGTCACTCCAAAAAAACAAAGATGTTATTTGAAAAATGCTATTGCATTACTTTGATAAAATCCAAAATGAAGATGATTTTGGGAAGCTGGAGGAGAAATGGAGAAGAGAGAAGAAATTAAAGCAGAGCTGGACAGGATCACGCAAAGCAGGATGACGCCAAAGCTTGTACCCCCAGCTCCTGAGGCTGTTACACACGTTCAGCAATGCAGGCAGTGAAGCTGGGTTAAGTATACATGAGAATCTTCTACACATCTTCACGTTGTGTAGTTGTAACTGAATCTGTGGATCAAAGCCTTGATGAAGTCAGGTCTGGCCATGAGACCAAAGGCCCAGCTCTGGCTAGCTGAATGCAGTGCTGCTCTCTGGCTTTCTCTTGCCCAGCCTCCTACTTTAGGGCCAGCACTGCCCACCCACACACTGGAAATGACCTCTGGCAGTCATCTGGTCAAGCCTGTTGGTCACAGTAGGGCCATCAGGTTGGGTTCCTTGTGGCCTACTCTTATGAAGTCCTGAACATCTACAAGGAAGTAGATTCCGCTGCCTCGCTGAGCAACCTGTCCCACTGTTTGATTACCCTGATTGTGAACATTTCTGGCCCGTAGAGCTAATCAGTGTTGTCCAAACACTTCTTGAACTCTGGCAGGCTTTGTGCCTTGATTGCCTTTGGGAGCCTGCTCCAGTGCCCGACCACCCTCTCAGTGCTGAACCATTTTGTAGCAAGCAGATCAATAGAAGTGATTGTCCCCCTCTACTCTGATTTCATGAGGCCCCAGCTGGAGCACTGTGTACAAGTCTGTGGCCCCCCCACACAAGAAAAATGTGGAACAAGTCCAGAAGTGGGCCATGAAGATGATCAGACGGCTGGGCTTGTTCAGCCTGGAGAAGAGAACGCTCTGAAGAGACCTCATTGCAGTCTTACAGTACTTAAAAGGGGCTTATAAAGAAGATTAAGAGCAACTGAAATCAGGTCTGGCCATGAGACCAAAGGCCCAGCTCTGGTTGGCTGAATGCAGTGCTGCTCTCTGGCTGTCTCTTGCCCAAGTTGCCACTGTTGGGCCAGCACTGCCCAGCCACGCACTGTGGGGAAAGCCAGGTTCTCATCACCTCCCGATGGCACTTGTGTTCTGAGGAGGTGCTAGGGCAGCACCTGCCTTCCATGTGCCTTGCTTTTGGTTGCTGCTTGGGATCTGCCACAAAGGGGCCAGAATATCTGAATAAAACCAAGACCATTACAGCCCCCAATGGCACAGCAAGAAAACTGATTTTGAAAAAGGCTCTGGCGATGCGAGTTTCAGCTGCAGCTGGCGCAGCGAGCATTTGACTGTCCTACAGCAGCAGGTTGCAGTGCAGGGGAGCACAGCAGCGGCAGAGTGCTGATGGCCCTTTTGCTTCTGTCTGCCAAATATGTAGGACATAGAAGCAGAGAGATAGAGTGGGAAATGCAAGCAGATGACACATTAGGTCAGAGATACATTTGACGGCCTGAAACCTGCAAGCAGCTGGAAGAGAAGGAAAAGTTATCCAGAAGCAATAGGATGGACTGGGAGAAACACAGAAACAACCTGCATTGCTCTAGGAGCAGTGACAGAGTCCCACGTGCTGTTCTGTACTACCAAATGTCATCGTTGGAGCAATGCAAACAGGCCCTTGTGGATCTTGCTCAGACCCCTGAATTAGCTTCAGTGTTCTTGTCCTTCATCAGCTGCTGTCAAGTGTGAGCTAGAAGAAAGGTGCAGCAGCGCTTTCTGCCTGAAAAACAATGTTCTGCTCATAATCGGGATTGTAATTAGATAAATTACTTGTTAAAGAAGTCAGTATCTATCTTTCACAGAAAGCTTTTAGTGACCATGTTGTTCTGTTATTGCAATTAACCGAAGGTAGTATTAACCACACAGGGTGTATTTTTAAAGATTTTGTGCTTTCAGTCTCCAAACTCTCAATCCCATTATCAGAGGAAGGATCCCATTAGCGGGATGCATGTTCAGTAATTAGATAATCATGTAGCTAGCACAGTCCATGGAAAAATACTAATTTTTCCAGTCAGGTCCTGAAATGATATGTTTAGCCAATCTGTGAAGATGCCTGCCTCCCCTGATCTGGGTACACCCATAAATGCAATTAGTCAGATATGTTCTCCACAGCAGTGGCATAAATTAATGGGAAAGAGATATAACTTTTATTTGGAAAATGTGCTCAGAGGTGCATGGTTTGCTTTCTGCCCCAGGCAATTCATCAAAGCATCTCTTTGTTGTGTGAAAGGATATTTTGACCTGAATAAACCTATGCCTTTTACTTGTTTTGCCTGGATCATGTAATTCTTGATAATATGAGCACAAGTTCATGGGACCTGATGGGATGCATCCTGAGGGATTGCTGAGGTTCCAGAAGGAACGGGTGGATGAGTAGCTTAGGAAACTAGTCGTCTAGTTTAGCGTGGAGAGGAGATGAACAAATCACAGCTGCCCACCCAGCGTATGAAAGATATTGAAGATATCTGTCTTGACCTTGACTTCCGCAGAGGGCCATCAAGATGGTTGGGAGCCAGAGCACCAGAGCTCTGTGGGGTGGCTGAGGAAACAGAGCTCGTTTACCTTGGAGAAGAGATGGCTTCAGGGGACTGATGTGTTGTCACCATGAGCGAAATCCGTGCTCCTTAGCACGCAAGCAAGCCATGCATTTGTTCCATTATTACACAGGTGTCTTCCCTTCTCAGCCAGCCGCAGTGCCATCCCTGTATTAGGGTAGGTCCAGATGCTGCCAAAGCTGCAAGAGAAATCTGAGGGAGAATGGTAACTGGATACAAAAGAGAGAAACAATACAAGGACACTGTCCTCATTTTAATTAATTATTGACCAAGTTTCTTCCAGCAGTCACAGGGAAAGTCAGTATTTTCTCTTGGGAGTAAAGTAAGGGCAGCTGTTATTATTAGGAACATTTAAAGTTAGAGGGGGGGGAAGAGTAAAAATTAAAACAGCATAGAGATAGACTTTTGGTTTTGCTTTTAAAAAATCTTACTATTTTCACTTACATGCTCTTTCAATAAAAGAAGACTAACAAATACAGTTGTTTTACTGGCAATTTTTAACATTTTGTATAAGCAAAATACAAATTTCAAATTGTTGAAAAAGAAAACTCTTCAAATCACAACATCTATAAAATTCATTCAAAAGATGTTGAATTTATATACATTTGATAAGAATCAGAAAATTACTGTACACTAAAAATGTAATGACAAAAAACTGGGATAGTATAGTGTTGCTTTACGTAGACATTCAAGATTTAGAACAGTGAACTCATCATGCATACATGTATGTTCTACCGTGCCTTTGCAATGACGTATTCTGAGATCCTGCAAAGGGTCTAGTCATATTGACACAGTTATTGAAGGAGATGATTCCTACAGCCAGCTCTCATGTTCTGCACTAGCAACTGCAGATATTTTTTCCTCAACAATTTGATCTGGATTGGTTGTTTCCCCTAAAATTACTACTAAACTTGACAGAGTGGTGTGAGGATCAAGTAGTTTCAGAATAGATATGTCCACCTTTCTTTCTTGAAAGACACGGTTCTGAATTGTCATAGCTAACATAGAGTCTACGCCCAGCGATGAAAGTGGCATATTCATGGTTAGTTCATCTGGGTCCAGCCCAGTGAGGTCAGCCATCAGTGAGGTAATATAGTCTTCAGACTTGACTAAAGCAATATCCTGGACTTGAGATTCCTCAGAGGTTTCAAGCTTGCTTCCAAATTTTTCTGTCATTAGTGATCTGAAGCGACTTTTGAGTGAAACAATCCGAATAAAAACATGATTAAGTAAAGTTTGAACATTTAATTTGACAACAGCTTGCTGTGGGTTATTTGAAAGTAAGCTCTTCTTGAGATACTCGTGAATCTCATGCACTTGCAGAATATCGATGCCCTTGGATCCCAGAATGTTCTGAATGTGGTTTTGATTGAGCAGTATGCCAAGGTTCAGAGCACCCCAGTTAATGGATTGGCCTGAAAGACCACAGTTCCTCCTGTAGAGGCAGAAGACATCCAGGAAAGAGTTTGCAGCTGCGTAGTTTGCCTGCGTGGAATTTCCTAGAAAGGAAGTAACAGACGAGTAGCACACAAAGTAGTCAAGCTGTTGGCCTCGTGTAGCCCAATGAAGATTTAGGGTCCCTGCCACTTTCGGGCTCAGCACTTTCTGAAAGTCAGCAAACTTCAGAACTTCAAGACGACCATCGTGTAAAACAACAGCACTCTGAAAGACACCTTTGATTGGACACCCTTCAAATAATTTTACAATGATCTGGAAAGCTTCCTCAACATCATTGGTCAAAGTAATGTCACATTTCACAAACACTATTTTGCTGCCTTCGTACTTCTGCTGCAAGGCCTTCATCTCTTCTTGCTTCTCCTTACTGGGAATTTTCCTGGAGAGTATTGCAATACACCCTCCTCCATTTGCTGCTATGAATTTCACAGTTTCAAAGCCAAGGCCAGTGAGCCCCCCTGCTACTACATAGACAGCGTTTTGCTTAAATATCTTCTTCTCGGATTCATACAATGGTATATCTGAAACAACGGTGATGTCCTTCTGCTTTCTCAGTACAGCAAGTGGGACAGATTTGCACGTAAAAGAGGACATCACAGACTGCAGCCCTTCAAAGTTCTCAGTTTGCTGAAAGACAGAACCTGGTAGATGTCTAAACCGCTTCGTATCCAATGAACTGATCCACACATGCACAGCCTTGTGGAGTTCCTTTAGAGATGCTTTCTGGAAGATACTGCTAAGGATGAGGATATGAAATCTGATATTTTCATGATCAAGTCCACTGACATTCTGAATACATTCTGATTGTTGATGGCCACATACTATCACCACATCTTTAAGACAGTACATGTGGGCCAAATCCTCCTGAGACAGCCTGGCAACTGGAGGAAAAACAACAAGGGCATTGCATACACTTACATACTGCAGCACATCAGGAGTGGGCCTTGCAAGTACTGTTTTCCAGCCCATCTCTTCTGCTGCCACAGAAAGAACACGGCACAAAACTGATGATGGTTCTGTAGAAATAATACCCAAAGTTCTGCCATGTTTCCCCTTGGGTAACCTCTGATTTAAGATCTCCCATGCAAGGATGAAGTAGGACACACAGGGGACAGTTTGAAAGCCTGGAAATTTCTTTACATTTAAACAAACTGTTCCTGGGATCTGAATTCTGGATGATGCAGCAGCTGGATAACAGGAAACCACGTGATCTCCCACTTTAACTTTCTTCACATCAGTGCCTATTGCTGTGACTGTGCCACTGAAATCAAGAGCCAAAAGTCTGTGTTTGTCCGCTGCTTGGGAATTCCAGTAGAGCGTATTGCCAAAGTTACAACTAGAAACACTAATGGGATAATAATCTTCAGAGTGGATACATATTTTGTCCACTTGAATTTCAACGCTCTGATTTTCAAGCTTAGTAGCAGCTCTGGTGGATAATTCAGCAGACAAGTCTTTTGCTGTGTATGGATCAGCAGTGTACAAAGCGAATGTCTCTGAATTCTGGACAGACCTTACATGTTGGCTGTAATCTGCATCTACAAAATGTGTGCGTTTGATTTCAGATGCATAAGTTCTTCCTTGGCTGATGCGGACTTCTGGATAATCCTTACCTCGGTATTTGACAAGAACGTCTGATAACGCTGAGATATCCAGGGAGCTGGAAGAGCTGAGATCAATTATCTGAAATGTGATTTCTGGAACTTCAACAACACAAGTTCTGGTCATGCCATGCAATGCAAACCCACAGTTAACGTGGTCTACATTTCTTTCTGTTGTTCTGTAGGTGATCACTCTGATTGAACAGTGAGACCTTTTCTCTCTTAATGCTACAATAACTCGGCGATAAGCTTCACAACACTTTGAGAGTTGGTCTACCACTTTACTTGGGAACTCCTCATTCACCTTTTGAATTCCCCACAGGAAGAGAACTTCATCATAATCCTCAACTTCTGCTTTCATTTCTTTCCCCGTGTGGACTTCCAAGAGGGATTCCCAGTCTTCGTACATAACATATCCAGAATCAGGATGCAAATATTTTCTGAGCTGGTCAGCTATCCCAAACTTGTCAGCAAACACTAGGACTCTAGGCATTGCTTCTAAATGACCAATGGTCTGTGATGGAGAGATTTCTGACCACTTGTTTTCAAACATGAACTCGTTGTCTCTGGAAGATGCTTGTTTCATGAAAGTGATGGCAACACGCTTGAGTTCAGCCAAAACAGACCCGTGTTTGTCCATGAAGCATCCACAGACCTCTAAGCATCTCCCAGTGGATTTGCTTGTTCTCATATATATCATCATTTCTTCCTCCAGAGGTCGCAATACCACCAGGCTTCCTATCCCTGTAGGAAAGCCTGCTCTGGACTGCAGCGTGCTCGAGATCATGACAGCAGTCATCTGCATAAAACAGTCCAGCAGCACTGGATGGATACAGTAGCTGTACATCTCTCTGAGAGTCTCCTTGTTCACCTTGATGCTTGTTATAGCTTCCTTTAGCTCCTGGCAATAATGCACATTCCTGAGCTGCCTGAATATGGAGCCATACTGAAAGCCAACCTGAGACAGTGCTTCATAGACCTCCTCTGTGCTAATCACTGACCTGCATCTGTGATAGACCTCTTGGAAGGAGATGGTGCTTTCTTCCACAACAGCCTCAGGCACCTTTCTAACATGGCCTGAAGCATAAACTGCGTTGGAGGAAGAGAGTATCTCAAAGGCTGTCACTGCTTTTTGTGGACTCAGCTTGATGGTCAAGACTTGGGAACTCTGTGTGAGAACACACGGTGCTGAAAAACTGACGCTTATCTGGCAAGCACTCAGAGGCGCTTTAGGTCTTAAGCAGCTCATCACACAGGCCAGACCAAGCTCCACATAAAAAGCACCCGGGACTAAAGCCACACCATTGTTCCTGTGCTCATACAAGTAGGATGCGGTGTCCTGCGAGAGCAGGCAGCCAAACTCCGTGTTGTCACTGTTCGTGACATAAATCAAGGGATGACCGGAGCTGACATCTCTTTGGTTTGCTTGTTGATGGGTATCCAGAGAGGTCACGACTTTTTTACGATCAAACTGATACCGTGGGATGATCACTGGAACGCTTTGATATCCATCATAAAAGTGCTGCCAGTTGGGATTGTAGCCCAGTTCAAACAGACTTCCTACCAAGCTAAAGAGTGCCTGATACTCTGCATCAGACTGCAAAGAAGAGAACACCTTAGTGACTTTTCCTAGAGTCTCTTTTATGTTTCGCTGCAACACTCGGTGAGGACTTATTTCAACAAACACTACATTTTCCCTGTCTCTAGCTGCAGTTTCTATGGCTTGAGTGAAAGCAACCGGCTCACGAGTATGCCGGGCCCAGAATTTGCCGCGAGTGAAGTCATTTGCAGAAGCAGCTGTCCCGGTCAGTGTTGAAATTACTTCAACATCACCCTTCTGTTCTTCTAAAGGCTCTATGCTCCGTTCCAACTCCCCAAGTATCACATCCATGCTAGAGCTGTGGTAGGCAGCTGGGACATTTAAAATATGAAGAAAGATGTTTCTCTGGCTGAAGGCTTGTGCTAAATCTTTCTGGACCGAGTCCACATCATCTGGATTTCCAGACAAGGTGCAGGAAACTGGGCTGTTGAAAGCTGCAATGCACACCCTTCCCGAGTAGGGATGCAGACGTTCAGCGACTTCTTGAACAGGGATGTTCCCAACCACCAGCATTCTGCCGCTGGCAGTCTTTGCCTGCAGCCTGCTCCGGTGATATATCACTTTGACCGCATCTGCCAGGGAAAGGTAGCCAGCAAAATGTGCTGCTGCCACTTCCCCCACGGAATGGCCAACAGCAGCGACCGGCTTAATGCCCCAGTACTTCAGAAGAGAAGCTAACGCAACCTGCAGGGTAAAAAGCATGGGCTGCGAGAGTTCTGGATTCAGCAACTCCTTCGAGCTGCGACCTCTTGCTGGCAGAAGGCTGATGGGAGCGTGTTTCTGAAAGAGCGCTTCTATTTCCTTACACTTGTCTCTGAACACTGGCTCTGAGCTCAGCAGTGCCTCACTGAACTCCTTCAGCGTTACGCCGTTGCCACAGAACACAAACACCAGCTGCAGCTCCACCTTTGACGTGGCAAAGTCAGTGCTTGCTGCCGACAAAACTTCTTGCTGCAAGTGCTGGAGAGAGTTTGCCACAAATGCTTTCCGGTACCTGTAGTTGGCATGGCTTCTTCTGCAGGCAGATGTATAGGCCAGGCTTGGGAGAGTTACGCAGTTTCTCGCGCTCAGCTGCTCAGCTGTATCTGCCATTGTCATCTGAAGGGATTTAGCTGATGCTGCGGACAGCAAAACTAATTCCAGCGGCCTCTTAAAGCCACAAAGAGGCTCTGGCTGCTTAACCTGGCTGACTACAACATGGGCATTGGTTCCTCCAAATCCAAAGCAGTTGATGCCAGCTACTCTTCCGCACTCACTGGAATCTTCCCAGGGCTCAACCGCTGTGGGAATGGCAAGGTTTAATTTCTCCGTATCGATGCTGCTCATCTCCTTTGAGTAATGCAAAGATGGAACAATCTTCCCGTGATGCATCATCAGAAGCACTTTGATCAAACCTGCTGCTCCAGCAGCCGATTCTGTGTGGCCAATATTCCCTTTCACCGAACCAATTTTCAGAGCGGGAA
>NW_018364667.1:0-9586 GCF_002078875.1 Numida meleagris | reverse complement strand
TCTGCCTTTTTGGAAAAGGGTTTACTCATGCCTTCTGGAGAGATCATTTTTGCTTTACTGAGAGATACAAAGGTGCGGGGATCTATTATGCTGTTTACACCACCGCAAATAGCTGCCTCGCAGTCTCCTGCAGTAAAATGGAAACATATTCAAGTTGAGATTTCCAAGATGATAGACAGAAATTTATTAATTACCCTTAACGTCATTGATTTAAAAGAGTGATACTACAGAGAGACTGTACTAATGATACTAAAAGTTCATTGCGATATTTTAATTGTTAAGATTGGAATCTGTCTTTGTGATAGGCTGTTGAAAAAGTAGCCGATTCAGTTATCTGTATTGGAAAGAGTAAGTAGAGAAAGTAACAGAATTCCTCACAGCAAAAGGGTTACTGCTTCTGCAGGTACCGTGCATGTTTCTGAGGCACTGGAACCCTTTAGGTCCCTACCGGAGAACTTGAGGCTAAAACACCTGTATTTATTTACTGCAGTAATATCAAAATACAGAAGTTAGTTTTAGCTCTCTTCAGAAGTTATATGAAACAAATCCCAGGAAAATATATATTTATTTCTCAGTAATTTCCTACTGCATCACTCCTAATTTCTTTGCCTTCAATCTCCTCAGTCCCATTACCTGATTTAATTGCTCGCACGGCGTAGTGCAGAGCAAAAAGAAATGATGAACAAGCAGTGTCAATTGTCAGCGATGGTCCAGTCAGATTAAAAGTGAAGGAGACCCTGTTAGCAGCTATGCTCATTGCTGATCCTGTACTAGCATAATGATTTATTTCACTCACTGATTTGCTTCTTACGATTTCAAAGTCTCGATTCATAATACCTGTAACAATACAAATACATGTCACATTACCCTGAGCGAACAAAAGGGACGTACAGCTCTGAACATGTTTTGGTTTTTCTGTTTCACTACAAATCTGCTTAGCAACAGGACTCCTATGGTGAAGCTGTTTCTACTCAATTCAAAAGACAGTAAATTACAGGCTTGTCCTGCTGGCTTAGCTCATTGTATGACACAGTTAAGGTATACATAGCCAGTTTAGATTCCTGAATCTCTGTTTAAGAGTAGTTGGTTTGGCTTATCATTGTGAATAGATACTAATAGGTTAGAATGAGGGCAGCTGAAACAGAAACATACAGAGCATTATCTTCAGTTCCTCAGATGCCTCAAGTTAAATATCACAGTGAAAGCCACATCAAACGTTCTTCATGTATCCTTAGCTTGCTCGCTGTGATCCAGTAAGTTAAGACAGAATTAGAAAAGAACAGGACCTGTGCCTGGGAGATCATTTGAGCCCCCTCCCTGGGAACACATGCTTGCATTATAGGGGATCTCAAGTCCAAAGGCATGTGTGCAAAATGCAGTACATCCATACAGAGAGCAAGGAATAATCTCCTCTGTGAAACAAGAGCATATTCCAGACCAAAAGGCAACCTAAATAGTTAGTCCCTATCAGTCTAACTATCCTGGAAAACTCTAGTAATAGACACACACTGCAACGAAAATCGGACTAGCTCCTCAGGACAATCAGCAGTTGGACAAGTGCACCTTGGTAGCATATCATGATCTACATGACAATGTCTGCTGCTTTCTAATGATTTTAACCTCCACAACACCTTAACCACTGGTATACTGCTAAGCACCAAGGTGTCATCCTGGCTTGAGAGTATCAGTCTTAGAAAGGGCTGGGAGGGGTGGAGACTTTAACTGTTTTACATCAACACCAGTGCATCAAGATATTAATGGAGACATCTAAAAGTATGTATGTTAATTATACACTGAACTTCTAGAGTGACCTAACAGCCTGTCTTCACCAAAAATTACCAGTAGTGTCATAATACAGTAGCCTTAAGGTCTCCTATGCCAGAGATACACATAAATTTTACAAAGGAGTGTTCCATTTTCATGAAGCTAGAATGGACATTCTTCACCATGAAATTTTCCTCTTACCAATAAAAACACCCACTTTGGTGCCACTGATGGCTTCTACAGGGATTCCTGCATCCTCCAGTGCTTTGTATGTGCATTCTAAAAGTAACTTCTGTTGTGGATCCATGCTTTCAGCTTCCACACTATTAATTCCAAACAGTTGGTTGTCAAATGTGTTAAATCTAAAATACACAGACCAAAAAAGAGCACAGTATGAATTTAAAGAGCACAAAATATTCATTTAAATCTAAACAGGTTATTAGCTTATTTATAAAAGGATGTGAAAAGCAAATTGGCGGCTTTCTGTCATCTCCTGATTGAAGTGGAAAACTAAATCTCCAATTGGAGACTGATTACTTAAATAATTCTGATCCAAACCCATTAAGTGCTCTTCTCAGGGACCAATAGGATTATTTCTGTCCATATATACTGGAAAAAAATGCGTATCTCTAATATAGTTTACATGAGACATTGGGGCACAAGTGAAAAGAAACGCAATGCAGTTCTCCATTACTTCTTTGTGCAGTACGATCTTTACCCAATATTTATAGACACATAATCCCCCAGCATGATGACAAACTGACTCGGGTCAAAAGAGAGAAAAATTAAAAGTTTTTTTTTTTATTATTATATGACAGAACAAGCCCAGGGAAAAGCAGGATTGATTATGATCCAGTTATGAGCAGTACACCTTCACAAGCAGATTGAGCATAAGATCCCCTTCTTGACAATCTAGCAAATGCAGACTTTCTTACTTTGTATTAAAACTGTCACAGCTTCATTTTAATTAGAGCTACATGTCCCTGCAAGCACAGGATGAGGGCCTGAGGTCCAGCAGAGCTGGTCAACCTTCAAACTGAAACTGGGCAAGACTCACCACGCAGTTCGTATACCTCGGAGTCCATACTCTGCCACCTTCCTCCACAGGCTGTAAGTGGACTGTATAAATCCTTTGGCAGGCTGTAGCCCACCTCAGATCTGATATGCACACCTTCATACAGAATGCACGTGAATATGCGAACACCCAAAATGCACACACACCCACTGCATGACTGGTGGCACCACAAGACATGACAAGTATGGACACACAAGTTGCATTATGCATTCAAAGATCGCGGCCTGCAAAGAAACGTGCTCATAACTGTCATGTTACAGGAATTCCTGCCATTTCAAAACTGCAACTTCATTGTGTGAGATGAAAGAAAACCTGTTTCTACATCCAATTTATAACATCTCCCTGTGGCTTGCTGTCTCTGAAAGGCTGGACACATCAGACTAAATACAGAAAAATCTGTGGCACAGCACGGTAACACACTTACTCATTGAGAAGAGCAGCTCGTGTTGTACATATTTTTCCTGGCTTGTTACTGTCTGGATCATACCACTCTTCGGTATTAAATCTCTCTGGGGGTATTTCTACTGTGCAGTTTTTGCCTTCCTCCAGCACTTTCCAGAAATTGTCAATTCCTTCACCTATTGTACAAATATTGCAAACAAGATTAAATTATGTACGCTCTTTTGTCATGCTCATTCAGAAACACACATTCCGTTACCTGAAACTCCCATGTATACATCTAGGTTGCTGAAGTAGAATCGCTACAGATAAACAAACGATCATTCTTTGGTGACAGGAAAATGGAAAGGAAAGACTCATCCTTTCACTACATGCTTGAAAGCAAGTTACCCCACCAAATTAGTTCCTTGAAAACTCTAAAGAATGTTTAAGAAAAATAACATGGCAAATAGCCAAATAACATGGCATCCATGTTCTAACCCACATTTCATCTCCTCCCAGCTTCAGCTTTCTCCAGTAATCATACGTCCTCATCCACACTCACTCTGGAAACAGTGCTAACCTGTGGCATGACCAAGCACTGACCAGCTCAGCCCTGGCTGATGTGGGACACTGGGAATTGGAAATGTCAGTAACAGTTATTGGAGGACAGCAGTCTCACCGATGGCTAAACACCCATGCTTAGTCCACCATCCAGCTATCTAAATGTTTCCACTCATCTAACCTAAGAATACAAATGTCTCTAAGGATGCATAGTCCTGCAGCTACACATGATCATCTGGCCAGCGCACATGCAGTAGCCTCAAATCTTCCCTGACACATTCAGTTTGCATGTCTGAGTTTCATGTGTGCAGCTCAAAGCCCTGCCCACAGCCAACTCTGCAGGTCTCACTGTCAGTGCACAAATTCAAACTAAGTCATTTTCACCATAATGAGATCGTTTAAAAAGATCCTACAAGTAGCAAAGCCAAGAACTCTGCAAAAGTAGGGGAGAAACTTGTTGTTTTACTCTACCTCAACATTAACGGGTGACTATGCTTTTCAATATTCAGTCAGCATCCTGCTTTGTATTTACTCAAAACTTACCTCCGGGAAAGTTGCATGCGATTCCCACAATAGCAATTTCATCTCCCGTCTCCATCTTCATCACCTGGGCTGCACAGTGCAGTTAGAAACATCAGTGAGATCAAACAAACTTGCATTTATCATAGGATAAATATTAGTTTTAAAGATGATCTTCCCGTAAGTACAAATATTTGCTCAAAGGCTGGCTTCTTTTCAGTGACCTGTTTTTGGCTGCAATGAGAAAGGTGGCCAGACCTGAGGAGTACTTCTTATTCACTCTCCACATTTAGAGGAAAGTCCCTAACTAATTCCTCAGACTCCCTAATCTGCAGACACTCCCTTTTTACTGCTTAGCCTCTGCTACACCCATCGCCACCTGATCTGCTCTTGAGCCTTTCCTCAGATCGGTCCTGCTCCACGCTTTGGGTACAGCAGGGAAAGAAGCACTGGCCAAGGCACGCTTTCAGTTCTAGCGTCTCCAACCTGTTTGTAAAACACAGTTCCCAAACAGGCTCTGCATGTTACCAGTCAAAATCAGACCAGCTAAACAGACAACAGACAATCAAATAACAAAACGATCAAAAGTTGCTTCATCCACACTCTGAAAAAGGGCTTGGAAGGAAAATCTTATTCAGAGCATCCAGCTTTGCTGGATCCCGTGGCTGCCTAGCTTTTCTCTAAATTGCCTTCCTCTGGAGAGGTTCTGCAACAGAACTCCCACAGACTACGCACAAAGCCACCAACAGCCAGCTATGAGATCTCTGTATTCCCGACAGTGAGCAATCTCCAAGCAGCACCACTCCAGCCCCCCAAATCACTTGCCTTGCATCCCATCTGCAGCTTCAGAGAAAGCTTTTTGTTGAGGAGAAATTTAAAATGAAAACATGACATTTTTCAACTAACGTAAAGGTAAGGAAAAAAATTGCATGAAATATGTCTCAGTATAGATTTTAAGATTTTTGTTTCTTTGTTTAATTCCAGGGATTTAAACTGGGAGATAAACGTTAGTGCAATCCAAAGAATGCCTGCCTCAGAGCCCTCGCTGGGGTTACTTCAGCCTACAAAGCTGAGAAGATTCACATGGAAAGGGACATTTTTTAAATGCTTGACAATGATAAGATTACCATCTCAGTGATAACAGAGGAGGTCACAAAGAGCCCTTCAGAGTTACTGACTGCAGTGAAGGAGAAATGAAGCTGATTCACAGCCCTACAGATCACATCTATGATTTCTAGGAGGTTATCTTTGGAATGGGAAATTGAAACCACTATTCAGATTCATACGGTGAGATAGAAAGTTAGGAGACAAACTAGCAAATACAAGCAGCCCTGGATCTAGCTTTCTAGGATTAAGTTCTATTTTAACAATCATAATAATTCTAAAACGCCATAAAAAATGTCTACTTCTGGTTCTTTCCAAATCACCTATGTTTTTAAGACTGGAGATCCCTTTCAAAGAGTCAGAAATTAATACGATCATAAAAACATGCGAATATACTTGTGACTTGAGATCTTTTTCCCCACACTAACTTCAGATTTTAGTTTCTATTTCTGTTAATCTCTTCATTAACTTGTGTTTTGAATTTCAGTTTCCATTTCTTCCCCTTTCGTAATTTAAGCTTTATTTAATTTGTAGTTAAATTTCCTTTTCATTTCTACTTCCATTCTATTGATTTCCATGGTATTTCTATTGCATATTTTACTTTCACTGCCAACCTGAAGTTACAAAGCCCAGTACAGATACTCTTCCCACAAAGATACTTGAAAACACTGGTTTTAAGTTAGCAACTAAATAGCATTTAATAGAAAAATAAGGGATTTCCCATTTTGACATTAAATATGACAGCTACAGAACTGTCCAGTGAGATACGTAGCTCTTACCTTCTGTGATTCCACTTGTGTTTACTAACAGGCTGAGTCTTTGGAAGTCCTTTATATAGCATGCTGGGAGGTTTCTTATTCAAATGCATGCTAAAATGTGGCAAAAATGTGAACGCCTTGTAGAAGAAAAAAAGGAAATGAGTCATCACATTATGATTAGTCAACAGCCCTCTCCATGACTAAAGTTCAAAACTCCCTCCTTGAGGGTACTAAACTCTTAAAGAAATAAAGCATTACATCAGGACAAAAGTAACATTTGTCTTATCTAGCTTTCGCTCTTATCTAACATCCACGAGCAAACTCTGAAGGCATCACATCCACCAGCCTCTGCTAGGTGCCTTTTTAACTCTTCCTCGGCTGATTTCATCCCAACTACCCAAACTCATCTTTCTCCTTTTCTTACTTGCTAATGGAAGCACAATCTTTCAAGAGCCAGCAGAGTCCACGTGTCAGTGTCTTCCCTGATGTCCGTGCCTTCCCTGGCTGTGGAACACACCTCTTTCCAAAAAGAAAGAAGAAATCATTGTCCTGAGGAAAAGAAAACTATTTTTACTGCCACTAAATAGCTTTGAAACCTGCTCTGAAAAGCTCAAATTCTGCTCTCACCTTCATAGCTGTAAATCACTTCTCTGAATTCTGGGGTTATTGGACTTATTTATGGCATTTCTTCAAGTAAATTAACCCACGTGCTCTGCCCACAGCATCATTACTAGGCTGATTCACAGCGTGGCTACTCCAAAATTAAGATGAGTCTCCCCGTATTTTACACATCTAAAGAGCAATCTTGTCAGTGGTGAGAACACTAACATCCCCTGACAGGGCAGAACATGGGTCATCAGAAGAACCAGAGATGCACAGTGGAATCTCCATTTCATTTTCACAGTTACTTTTGAAAGTAAGAAATGCTGAGCCATGTCTTGAGGTATTGGCTCGGTATTGGAAGGAGTACTGAAATGAATCCTGCACAACTATGATTTTCAATGCAAATTAAACCAGTCTGTGCACTACTGAGATTCTAATAGGAAAGTGTTGTTAATGTCACTGATCCAAAGCAGAAGACTGATGAACAGTTATCAGTCTGTTGTATGAGCACTGATTAATTGCAAGAATATATTTATAAACCAAAAGTAAAGCAATCATCTTTAGCTGTCTTACAGTAGAAAAATCTGCTGGAGTGAAGTTCTTGTGGGACTGGGTTCACCTCAAAGACAACACAGGTATGGAGAAAAGAAGGAGAGAAAGGAGAGATGTAAAAAACAGTAGGAAAAAAATTCATAATTTATTTTCATGTAGATTTAAACTGCTGGAACCAAAATGTATCCTGAAACTATATCTGATTGCTAACTTGTTTTACACATAGCACACAGAACCATGAAGAGCATTTCCAACTCTTGCATATTCAAACGTATGGCTGCAGATCCTCACATCTTTTTCTATCTTTTTGTATTGATTTCCTATTAAAAAGTAAATAGGAATGTGCAATGAAAATAGAGCAAGACATTCTCATTACGATCATATAATCATGGAATCTAAGGTGTCATCCAAAATCCAGGAAGAAAACTCCAATGTGGTGTTAGAAAGCAGCATTCCTTTATTCCTCACAACATGACAAGCAAGCGCACTCTTTCAGAGTTCAGGTTCTACATTTAAACAGTTAAGACATACATATGCAGTACACTGGCATACATATTCTTGTTCAAGGACTCATTAATATATGCTAATGTCCCTTTGGGCATGCTCAGTTGTATTTAGGGTGGTCGAGTGCCCACCTACTTTTTCCCTGTTTTCCACCATCGGCTTCATCACTGAAACCTTCAAATCACTTTTCCTCATTTTGGAAAATTTCCATTGCCTATTAGGCCATAATGAGAAACTTTTTAATACAATATATGTGGAACCCACGGAAAATATCCTTGCACCTTTTGAGGCAAAAGATAAAAATATTCTATTATGTCCCCAGTGCAAAATTATTGAGGAAAACAAGACTACTCACCCACTAAAGCTGAAATGGAAAGATTTAGAACTATCACTTACGGATTCCTTTTGCTAACTTAATATCTTGGTTCTTAAACTAATGTAATAATCCCTATTGCTAAACAAACTAACCTATATCAAAGGGATTTCTAGAGATCAGATTGTCCAACTCCCCTGCTCAAGCACTGACAACTAAAGTTCCTCAATTCACTGGCAACACTTCTCCTAATGCAGCCTAGGACTCAACTGGCCTTCTCTGCAGCAAGAGACATTGCTGATTCATGAATAAATTCATCTAATTTAACTTGAGCTACATGAATGCTACGCATGGAATCTGTGCTAGGCACCTAGCTTTCTTCTTCCAGTCAGAGAGATAAAAACCTGCAGAGTGAAATTCAGATCAACTTTAGATGGATTAAGTTAGATAAATTCACTTTCACCACTAAATGTGGTGGTACAGTAACATTCCTACACCTAATAAATACTCTTTTAACTGTCCATGGAGGCTGTTAGGGAGTGATTTGCTCTCCTCCACACGAAATGTAAATTCTTGTAATCTTGAACATTATAGTTTCCTCTCAGAACCATAGCTTCTCAGAAAGAAATACCACATCCTGCTGAGCACAGATTCCCATGACTCATTTAGCTATTTTAAACTGCCAGCCTGACAACTCCACTATTGAGAAACAGCAAAAGCTATTAAGGCATACATCAAGGAATTTAAACTGCCAGATTTATGAAACAGAGAAGATAGATTTGCATAAATAAGAAATCTTCATTAAAAAATAATAAAATGACTAGAATAATTGGGAAAACACATGCCTAGCCTTAAAAATAAATACAAACAAGCATTCTCCTTAAGATTCAAGTGCAGGTAATCCTAGTATTAATTTACTGAGTAATTTGGATTTTATATGCAAAAACAAATTGTGTAAATTTAAATATAGCCTGTAACCAAAATAATCACAGTGAAGAAAACAGCAGAAGATCTCTATTTGACATTTAACAAATTCCAGCCTAAAGTCTCAACTAACAGCTCAACACTGTTTTTGGGGGGAATAGGGGGAAAAACAGTTTTTCTTCCTGCCTCCAAAGACGTCTTAACTACCCTCAGCTCAAGAGCACCTATCAGTCTTTGCAGACTGGCAGGCTGTTACAGGATTGCAGACAGCAAACAAGCTCTCACAAATATCATTGACTTATGACACTTCATAAGAGTTTTAAGTATGTGGTAAGACAACCATAACTCTTTTAAAATATACCTGTGCTTTACTGAAGGGAGTTTCTATCTGGTCAAAAGGACAGCTTGCTTTTCCAGCCTTGCAGACAACAAAGTAGCATTTCTCACACTGAAGAAACTTCACATATATTTGCTCACAACGAATGTACAAACAGATCCCAAACGTACAGCAGCTGATGATGTGAAGAT
>NW_018364666.1:23394-29021 GCF_002078875.1 Numida meleagris | reverse complement strand
GCAGGCAGGAGCGATGGCCTGCAGTGCAGCAGCTCAGAGAGCTGCCCAGGGGATGGCGGCAGTCCCACGAATGGGTCGCTGGGGGTCCCGGTGGCAGCCTCAGTTTCCTCGCTGAGCTCGCTGCTGTATTTTGGGAAGTCAGGGAGCTCAGTGATGAAGCGAGGAGGGGCTTTAACACTGCACAGGTGACATCAGGCAGAGATGCAGCGAAGGGAACACAAAGCATTTAATAACTTATCATAGAAAACAATGGGTAAGAGAAATGACAGTATTCCCAACATTCCCATCCCACAAGAAGTTCAGCATCCAAACAATGTCCAATCCTGCTGCAGTGCTGACTTTGGAGGACTGCTTGGTTCTGGAGGGGAGGGCTGGGGCCGCTGGTGGTGCCCCTGGAACGCTGCTGCTGCTGCCTGGTGCTGCGGGGGCCGGCGAGGAGTGCAGGGGTAGGGGTAGCCGTAGTGGTCAGCCATGGCCATGTATATCTCCCGCTGCACAAGGAACTGCACAGGGCTGATCTGGACCACAGTTCAATTATGGACCTTTAAAACCAGTAAGGAAAAGTACAGACATGTATGGATTCATAGTGGTCAGTAGAGACCCATAGGAATCAGTAAGTGCACACTCGTATGGACCAGTAAAAACTCTGTGTTTTCTTTTTATCCCTTTTTTATCCTTTTTCTTTTTTTCATTTACATCAGTTTTTCTCTTTTTCTTATTTCTTGTATTTCCTTTTAACCTTTTTTAAAAATTTTCCTTGTTTTCTTCTGCCTTTGTTTTCTTTTTTTTGTCTCTTTTTCTTTTCATTTTTTTTTTACTTTTTTCCATTTCTTATTCTCCTTACCCCACTTTGCTCCCCTCACCCTCTCCTTCCCTCTTCTCTTAGCCTACACTTACCTTGCCTACCCTTCACTTACCTTCTCTTCACTTCTTTCTTCATTAGTCTCCTCTCTTTTTATGAGACTCTTGCCATCTATTGTTTTATTAGGTTTTTTCCTTAACTTATTACTTACCTTTTTTTCACTCTTTTCCTTTTTATCTCTAACGTTTTCTTCTTTTCCTTTTTCTCTCACTTTCCTTTTTCTTTTTTCTTCTTTTTTTTTATCTTTTTTATTTACACTTTTATCATTCATTTTTTTCTTTACATTCTATTTTTATGTTTTTTCTCTTTCCTTTTCTATTATTTTAACCCTCCCCTCCGAACACACTTCCCCCTTCTCCCTTCTTCTTTTTTCTTTTTCTTTTTTTATTTTTTCTATTTTCTTTTTTTGTTTGTTTTTCCTTTTTTTTTTCCTTTTTTTTCCTTTATCTTTTTTTCTTTTTTTCTTTTTTTGTTATTTTTTCTTTTCCCATTAATCTCCTTTTAATCCTACCTTCCCCATGCATCCCCCTCCCCCCTTCTGCCATCCCCTCTCTTCTCCTTCCCCTCTTGGCTCTTCTCACGTTCCTCCATTCCTTCCCTTCCCCCTCTTTGCTCTCTTTCCCCTCCCCTTCCCTTTTACCTTAATGGAAACTTACCTTTCCTGACCTTCAGTTACCTTCACTTACTTCTTCAGTATTGTCTTTTCCTTTGCTAGTACTCTTGCTTTGTTTTCCATTGCTGTACTTTGGTTTGTTTTTTTTTATTTCCTTTCCTTTGTTGCTGTTCATTGTTTCTTTAGTTTTTTCCTTTTTACTTTGCTTTTTTCGTTCATTTATCTTTACCTTTCTTTTCTCTTCTTTTTATTGTTCTTTTTGTATTTTTTTAACTTTTTTCTTTTACTCGTTTTTTCTACTCTTTGTTCTTCTTTTTTTTCTCTTTTTCCCTTTTCAAATATACTTTTTTGTTCTTTTTCTATTTCCTTTTCTTTTTTCTTCCTTTTCCCAGCCCTACATAGCCCCTTGTCCTTCTATAGCTCCCCTATATCACCTCCATTGTCCTTATATTTGGACTATATCTTGGCCTTCTTGCCCCACATCCTCATATAGCCCCCCCCATATACCCACAGTCCTCTATATTTCCCTATAGCCCCCCTACAGCCTCCTATAACTTTATATTCCCCCTCTGCCCCCTCGCTGCTCCCTTTAGCCCCATATCCCCATATATCCCACTTATATCCCCCCCTACCGCCAGCTATAGAACCATATTCTCCTCTGTCTCCCCCCAGCCCACTATAACCCCATAACACCCTATATCCCCTCCATATGTACCCCCAACCCCCTATAGCCCCATATCCTCCTATATCCCACCAATATCCTCCCCATTTCCCCTTGAACCCCCTATAGACCCTATATTTGGGCTTATGTCTAGGCCACCTAGCCCCACATCGCCCTATAGCCCACTCTGTAGCCCCATATCCCCCTATACCCCAACACATGCCCCTTTAGTCCCCCCACAGCCCCCTATAGCACCATATGCCCGTATAACCCACATATAGCATCGTATCTCCCTATATCCCCCCCATAGCCCCTCCCAGCCCCCTAAAATCCCATATCTCTCTATTGTCCCCCAAAGCTCCCCCACAGCTCCCTATAGCACCGTGTCCCCCTATATCCTTATATAACCCCCCCCACTCCTCTCTGTTGCCCCAAATCCCCCTACATCCACCCCTGGTGGCCCCCCCACCTCCCTATAGCCCCATATCCTCCTGCATCTCCCTTATAGCCACATATCCCTGTATATCCCCCTTATAGCCTCTCCCATCACCCTATCTCCCCCATGTTCCCCCTCTATCTCTCCCTAGCCCCCTATGTCTCTCCCGTAGCTTCCTCTAGCCCCACACTCCCTACAGCTCCGGGGTCTGGGGGTCAGGGGAGTCCAGGCTGCATGGGGAGCCGGTGGTGGATATCCTATATTCATCCCATTTCCATTCCATATCCTTATCCCATCCCGTGATCATCCTCAACCCGTCCCATATTCTTCCCATATCGATCCCATATCTGCACATCCCAATCCTAAATCGCAGTCCCAACCCCACATCCCTTGATCCCAGTCCTAAATCCCAATCCCATTCCCACATCCCCCTCCCAACCCCACACCTCACAGGGAGGCGGGTTATGGCCGCGCAGGGTTCCTTTCCCTGTCCCGGTGCCGTTCTCCCACACACCTCCATGTGCCGTGGTGCCACGGTTCCGTCTCGGTGCTGCCCGGACAGCTCCGGTGCGCAGCGGCTGCGGGGCCGGTCCCATGCAGGGCGGCTCGGGCTGCGGCAGCGGCGCCGTCTGAGGGGAGAGCCGGGCGGCCTCCAGCTGGTTGCCAATGGCTGCTCCCACGTGCTGCGGCTCAGCCGATCAGAGCCGGTGGCACTGTCGCTGACCAATGAGAGGCCGGGGGCGGGTCGGCGCGGGGCCGGGGCTGGCAGGCGCGCGGGCAGGGGGCGGGGCGGGGCGGAGCGGCGTCGGGGTGCGCCCTGTGGCTGCAGCGGGGCGGCCTTTAGCCTTGGGTTCACCCTCTTGCTAATTGAGGTTGGGATGTGGGATTGGGACTGGGATTGTCAGGTGGCGTGCGGGGTTGGGATTGGGATGGAGGGTGTGAGGATATGGGATATGGATACGGGATGGGATATCGGGAAAGGGGATACGTATGGGATGGGCTCTGGATACGNCCGGGGCAGGCAGGGGGCGGGGCGGGGCGGCCTCGGGGTGCGCCCTATGGCTGCAGCAGGGCAGCCTTTGGCCTTGGGTTCACCCTCTTGCTAATTGAGGTTGGGATGTGGGATTGGGACTGGGATTGTCAGATGGCATTTGGGATTGGGATGAAGGGTGTGAGGATGTGCGATGGATACAGGATGGGATATCGGGAAATGGGATATATATGGGATGGGCTCTGGGTATGGGATAAGTACATGGAATGGATATGGGATGGACATGGGATGGATGTAAGAATATGGGTTTGGGATGGATGATGGATATGGCATGGGATGGATTTGGGATGGGATATGGGTATTGATATGGGATGGGCTGGCATATGGGATGTGAGGGTATGGATTTGAAATGGATATGGGATGGATATGGGTATGAGATGGGTTTGGGATAATGGAATGGGATAAAGATGTGAAATGGATATGGGAAGAGCTGTGGTTATGGTATATGGGGTAGGATGGGAATGGGATACGGGGTGTGGGGATATGGATCTGGAATGGGATAAGGTGGGATATAGCTCTGGGATGTGGGGGTTATGGCTGTGGGATGGGGCTGTAGTGGTTATGGGGCCGGGATGCTGCAGTGATCTCTGTCCCCAAAGTCCCCCTGGTCTGACACGTGGAACCCCACAGCTGCTCCTCTGCCCTTTATTCACCTGGGGGCAACGGGGGGGGGGGGGATCCCCAATTCCGTTATCACCAAATAAACCCTAATTACAAAAACCCACCCCCACCCCATGGAAACAATGCAGTCTGTGGAGGGGAGCTCCACAGGGGTGTCCCCAGCTTTGGGGTGTGACACTGTGGGAGGTGACATGGGGTGTCCCCAAGTCTAGGGTGTGACACCATGGGGGTGACATGGGGGTGCCCCCAAAGGGATGTCCGAACTTTGGGGGTGTGACACCATGATGCAGTGTCCCCACTTTCCCTGGGAAGTCTTTGAGCTTGTCACAGTGTCCCCAACTTCGGCGCAACATCCCCAGGGCCCTGGGGGGGTCCTTCTGTCCCCTCTGCATGTTGGTGACACCCGATGCCAGTTGACAAAAGCAACACCCAATGACGATGACACCGCATCATGGCTGTTCCGCGCTGATGTCACATGCGGTCCCCTCCAGTGGTAGCACAGAGTACACCACTGCGTCCCTGAGGCAGATGATGGTGACAGCACTGGAGGGCTCCGGAGTTACCAGGTCCGACTGTAGGGAGGCCTGAGGGGGTGACAAAGGACAGTTTGCAGCTTAGTGACAGCACGGTGATAACGCAGGGCTGCCTGTGCCTGCCCCCACGTGGTGGTCAGAGCATGGGGGAATGGTGTCACCCGAGTGACAGTGACACACAAGTGATGATGGTGACAACAGTGACACCCAAGTGATGCTAACACCCGATGACACCTGAAAACGGTGACACCAGCGACCCCATGTTGTGTCTGTGCCGGTCCCCATGTGTCCCCAGACTGTCCCCAACCCCCCTCCTCATCACCTCTTTGATGAGGATGTCACCATGCTCCTGTTGTGCCACCACAGCAGGGAGGACAGCTGGGGACAGTCAGGGTGATGCCATCACCCAGCTCCAGGAGCTGCAGGATGCTGATGGGGCTCCCAGTGTAGATGGGGGTCGGGACGGCACCAGGTTCCACGGTGACAGTGACAGATCTGGGGACGGGCATTTGTCCCAGCATCACCAGTGGTTGTGCTGGCATCACCCGGTGGCCCTGGGGGGTTTGTTTGGGTGGGGCTTTGCATGGGGGTTTGGCAGGAACTGTCAGTTTCTGCAGGGAGGTGGGGGGGGATGATAAAACAAAACCAATACTTTGTTTATTTTACCAAAAATTGACGTTTATCAGGGCAATCTCACTGGACGGAGTGGGAGGGGGGACGTGTCACTGCATGGGGTTTTTCCCAGAATCCCCACTTGAGACCTCTGGAGGACTCCAGGATCCCCTGATCACCCCAAGATCCCTCTGGGACATCTGCAGATCCTTCTGAATAACTCCAGGGGTGGATGGGC
>NW_018364666.1:2311-21661 GCF_002078875.1 Numida meleagris | reverse complement strand
GGCGATCGGAGCCCCGGGGTTGCCACGCGGCGCTGGAGTAGTGCGGGGCCGGGCACCACTTCCACATGGCCACCTCTTCCTCAGGGTGCAGCATGATGATGTCACAGTGTGGGACAGCGCATGGGTCGCGCAGCGCGCTGCTAGAGCAACGGGTGGGTGCATGCGCAGGCGGTGAGGTGCTGTTGCCGTGGAGATGTTTTCACGCGTGTGCTGTCGCCGCAGAGACGGCTTCACATGCGTGCAATGAGCAAGAGCGCGCTGTGGCCATGGCAACGCAGCCTACACGCCCGGCCTGAAGCCCGAGTGGGCCCCGAGGGGCAGTGGGGGGCGAAGAAGACTGGGAGGGGTGGGGGGGGAGAATGGAGAGCCCTCAGGTAGGGGAGGGGCTGGGGGAGAGCAGAGCTCTGGGGATGGCGGTGGTGAGTCGGGCTGTGGGGTGGGAGATCCGCAGCAAGATGCGGCAAAACAATGGGATCTGGGCAGCACACGGAGATACGGGAAAAACAACACAGGGATCTAGACAACACAGTGAGATCTAGACTGAAAGAAAGGGCAAAAAGAAAGAAAGGAAGAAAGAAAGAAAGGAGAGAAAGAAAGGAGAGAGAGAAAGAAGAAGTAAAGAAAGAAAGAAAGAAAAGAAGGAAGGAAGGAAGGAAAGGAGAATCTCTGTCCTTTATTGGACACAGAGGTGAACGCAGTGACCAAGGATCAGGATAGGGATGAGGTACTCAATGCCTTCTTTGCCTCAGTCTTTAATAGTAAGACTAGTTGTTCCCTGGGCACACAGCCCCTTGTGCTGGAGGATAGGGATGGGGAACAGAATAGGCCCTGCATAACCCATGAGGAAATAAATGGTTCTTGACCTGCTTCGAAAGCTAGACACACACAAGCCCATGGGGCCAGATGGATTGCACCCTAGAGTGCTGAGGGAGTAACCGGATGTGGTTGCCAAACCGCTCTACATCATCCTTCAGCAGTCCTGGCTAACCAGGGATATCCCACTGGACTGGAGACTGGCAAATGTGAATCCCCCCTTCAAAAAGGGCTGGAATGGTGATCCCGGTAGCTGCAGACCTATCAGTCTCACATCGGGAACAGGGAAGGTTATGGAACGGATGATCTCGGAAGCCATCATGGAATGATAGGTCCTGCTTGACAAACTTGATTTCATTCTATGACAAGGTGACCAGCTTAGCGGATGAAGGTAAGGCTGTTGATGTAGTCTACCTGGACTTCAGTAAAGTCTGACACTGTCCCCCACAGCATCCTCATGGAGAAGCTGGCTGCTCGTGGTTTGGATGGGCACATGCTCTGCTGGGTGAAACACTGGCTGTGTGGCTGGGCCCGAAGAGCTGTGGTCAATGGAGTTAAATCCAGTTGGTGTCCAGTCACGAGCCGTGTCCCCCAGGGCTCGGTGCTGGGGCCTCTTCTATTCAACATCTTTATCAATGAGAAGGTTGAATACATCCTCAGTAAGTTTGCAGATGACACCAGGTTGGGAGGGAGCGATCTGCCAGAGGGCAGTAAGGCACTATAGAGGGACCTGGACAGACCGGATCGATGGGCCGAGGCAAACTGTACGGGTTTCAGTTGGGCCAGGCGTCGAGTCCTGCACTTTGGTCACAACAACCCTAGGCAACCGTACAGTCTTGGGAGGAATGGCTGGAAAGCTGCCTGACAGAGAGGGACCTTGGAGTGCTGATGGACTGTCAGCTGAATATGAGCCAGCAGTGCGCCCAGGTGGCCAGGAAGGCCAATGGCATCCTGGCTTGGATCAGAAATGGGGTGGTGAGCAGGACTAGAGAAGTCATCCTGCCCCTGTACTCGGCACTGGTGAGGCCCCACCTCGAGTACTGGGTTCAGATTTGGGCTCCTACATACAGAAAGGGCATTGAGGTGCTGGAGCAGGTCCAAAGAAGGGCAAAAAGGCTTGTGAAGGGCTTGGAGAATATGTCCTGTGAGGAGCAAATGAAGGAACTTAGGCTGTTTAGCCTGGGGAAGAGGAGGCTGAAGAAAGACCTTATTGCTCTCTTCAAATACCTGAAAGGTGATTGCAGCGCGAGCGGGGTTGGTCTCTTCTCACTGGTGACAGGACAGGTTGTGCCAGGGAAGGTATAGTTTGGGTATCAGGAAAAACTTCTTCACAGAAAGGGTTTTTAAGCAACGGATCTTAGAGAGAAGGAAGTGGTGCGGGACCAAATCAAGGGCCTTGCACAAGTCCAGGGAGACGACATCAGTTGCCCTCCCATTGTCCATCAGTGCTGACACTGCATCAAAAAAGGCCACCAGGTGGGTCAGGCATGATGTGCCCTCAGTGCAGCCGTGCTGGCTGTTCTGCATCACTTCCTCGTCACTCAGGTGCCTTAACTTCTCTTCCAGGAAGATCTCCACCATGATCTCAAATCCCTATGAGGTCGCTGTGACCTACGCACTAGGCAGGTGCAGCATGGAAACTTCTCACTCTGTAGAGAAGCCCGTGTGATGACACGACGCACTTCTGGAGATTTCTCAGCCCGTGTCCTGCACAGAATAAAGCAAGGTCTCCTCTCTAAACACTCGGCTTTTGAATGTGTTCTGGAAGAATTAAGCAGAATGTGACACGGTCAACACAGCTGTTTCTTATTTCTTGCTGCATGAGCAATTTGGAAAGCCACCGCTGATCGCAGCAGTGGTTGTCCAGGTGTGGGACACGGTCCCTGGACACTACCCCAGGGGGACTGCTGCCAAACCCTGGAGGATGGGAGCGGTGACGGTGGCAGTGGCCAGCAGGGCTTGGGGCGACTTGATCTCTTCTGCTTTGCCACGGTGGAGTAGGCCAGGCTGGGGGGCCACGGGGGCTGCGCCGGGGGCAGCGGAGCCGGGGTGTTCTCTGGCCTGGGGGGGGACGATCTGTATGGACTCTGCGGCACACAGGCAGGACGTCCTGGCACACATGGAGGCTGCTGCCAAGTCCATCTGTCCGCTGCTTTGTATGGGGCTGCCTCTCTGTCCGGATGCAGTGAGTGTCCGCGGGCAGCACACAGGGCGTTGGCGGATCCCATGAGGCACCTGCGCTGAGAGGAACAGCTGAGGGCATGGGAGAACCCCCGCTCTCCTTCCTCCTGGCGGCAAACAGAGCAGCGCTGTAATAAAGAGCGTGGTGGTATGGGGGTGGGAGGAGCAACTCACTGGTGTTTCTGCCTTTGCCACCAGACACAAATGCAGCACCAAACCGTGACAAGCAGAAGAGGAACAAACACAGTAAGAGCACCTTTTAAGGAGAACATGGGGACATCCTTCAAATGGACGCCATTTGCGGGTTCTTCAGCACCTGCACCTGAAGGAGCAATCGTGGTCACCGATGCGCTTTGTACCTAATTGGCAATCTCATCAGTGCTCTGACATTGCCATGAAATGTTCTGTTTCATTTTTGTGGCCTCCTGGAACAACGCTTCCCTGGGATGCAGGGACTGCGGGAGGAAGATTTCTACTTTTTCTCGCCATCTGCTGAACGTGATTCAGGTGGCTTGATTCCCAAAAAGACAACGTTCCTAATTCCTTGGGAAGCCGGTGGGAGGGGAACAACCTCTCACCGTCAGCCACAGAGCTCTCTGCACAGCCTTTACCTGGAGCGCCAGCTGCTCGCACATCCTCTGTGTCTTCACTGGAGATGGGCAGCGTGCAGCTTCTGCCCTCCTGGAATGCAGCCTCGTCTACAGGCTCTCCGTCGATCTCTTTAGAAAGAAGGTAGCAGAATGGGACTGTAAATATCTGCTCTCGTCAGGAAGATGATATCCTCAAGAGGCACTACTTCCCAGAAGACATCAGTATTTTCCAAATATGTGTGTAGAATATCAGCTTCCCAAGCCTTCTGGTGAACAGACAGAAATACACCCACCAGGCACTGCATTCTCCCTCGTGACTATCTTTGGGACGTGAGAAAACCTCTGCAAATATCTTCGTCTTCCCAAGTTCCCTCTCTGTCTCACAGGACCTTAAAGAATGTACCAAGACACATTTCAGACGAAGCAACTATTGAACTGAGCGCTCTTCTCAGTGAAGTCCATCAAAACAGGCTACCCACCCCTGGGATACCAGTGGGGCTCCAGTGCAGGAAGCAGCTGCGTGTTTGGCACGGCCCTCCCTGGAGGGATTTCTGCAACCGAAGAACCACGAGAGCTTTCTCTCATACACCGCCATCTACGTCACTGCATAACGGCACAACTGAAGCGCAGATGGTACCAGGGGATGGTGCAGGGACACGGCACGCATATGCAGCTCTGTGTTCTCACTCCTGCAGACATGCCCGGCTGGCATTAGGGCTGCGAGTTGACAGCTCTCAAAGGAAGTAAAAAGCCATGACGTACCCATGGCATCTGCTATAGCTTCCGTCATGGGAGCCAGCTGGGATTCTGCATCCCGTTCACCTCTACTCACACACTACAGAGAGATCTGGACAGGCTGGATCTCTGGGCTGAAGCCAGTAGGATGGGGTTCAACAACACCAAGTGCCGCGTCCTGCACTTCGGCCGCAACATCCCCAGGCACCGCTACAGGCTTAGGGCAGAGTGGCTGGAAGGTTGTGTAGAGGAAACAGACCTGGGGGTATTGGTCAACGCTCGGCTGAGCATGAGCCAGCAGTGTGCCCAGGTGGCCAAGAAGGCCAATGGCATCCTGGCTTGGATCAGAAATAGTGTTGCCAGTAGGAGTAGGGAAGTCATTGTCCCTCTGTACTCAGCTCTGGTGAGGCCCCACCTCGAGTACTATGTCCAGTTTTGGGCCCCTCACTGCAAGAAAGACATTGAGGCCCTGGAGCTTGTACAGAGGAGGGCAACGAAGCTGGTGAGGTGTCTGGAGCACAGGCGTTATGAGGAGCGGCTGAGGGAGCTGGGATTATTCAGTGTGGAGAAGAGGAGGCTCCGGGGGGGGACCATATCTCTCTCTATAGCTACCTGAAGGGAGGCTGTAGTGAGCTGAGTTCAGCCTCTTCTCACTTGTAACTAGTGACAGGACAAGGGCCTCAAGTTGTGCCAGGGTAGATTTAAGCTGGACGTTAGGAAACGCTACTTTTTTGAAATAGTGGTCAGGCACTGGAATGGGCTGCCCAGGGAGGTGGTTCAGTCACCGTCCCGGGAGGTGTTCAAGAAACGCTTAGCTACAGCATTGAGAGACATGGTCTATTGGGGTTATTGTGGTAGGCGGATGGTTGGACTGGATGAACTTGTAGGTCTTTTCCAACCTAGCTAATTCTATGATTCTATGAAGTGAAGATGTACAGCATCCTTTGCAGCACTGGGCAGGGACAGACGCAGCAGCAGCCCAGACCGCAGGAGAATTGCCCTGCTCCCAGCAAATCTCCATCCCCACAGCCGGGGATGGGGATGCAGAAGGCAGGACCGCCAGTTCCCACCTCGCACAGGACACCGGCAGTGGTACGGCCTGCATGGAAGTGACGAGCCGTCTCCTTCCCTCCAGGATCAGTAGAAGCTACCAAGCTGGTGTTACAAAAAGGAGGCGGCTGACAGCAAAAGATGTTGGTGAAAGTAAACTCCAGCTTTTCTGCTTGTGCCTATCAAGAGGCTGCGTGTTGCCATCCTTCTTTGGTACAGTGCTGCCAAGTGGAAGGGCTCTGCCAGCTTTGTAAGAAGTCTCCTTTCCCAAGTTAGTTGGGATGTTCTGTCATTCTGTGGTAAGGCAAGGGTGAAGGGACCCAGAAGGATCATGTGTGATGTTTGTGTTGTGCACTGTCTGTGCAGAGATTGCTTTTGCATGGAGACTGTGCAATGTCTTATACAGGCCGTGCTCATTGTGAGAGGGGAAAAAAAAAAAATGCAGTATCCAGTCCCTCCTTTTTGGTGTTAAATCTGTAAGTATTCCTGTGTTCCAGGAAATCCTGAAGCCTGGAGAGTGATGATGTCTCTGAAGTCTGGGCTGCTCGCTGAAAGCACGTGGGCCATAGATACCATAATCATCCTGCTCCTTGATAACAGCAGCATCACGTCCTTTGACCTCTGGCAGGTGGGTGCAGATGCTCTGCACTGACTGCTCACTGACCCACAGATTTGCATTTTGGTGGTGCGCAATTGTACGGTGTCTTCTCTCTGATGGGATGTATTGCTTCTCATGCAGAAAGGGAGTCACGGTGGGTGGGGAGGCCAAGAGGGGCTTTGCAGCAGAGTGCTGTGAAGGGCTGAAGGCTGCTCGCCTATCCTGGTGTGATGGCATTCGCCTTCAGCTGTGTCCTTCCCCATGGGTCAGCATGCAGCGTGGCTTGGGTGCCATTAGAAGGGGCAGCGTGTCTCCATGCTTTGCCTCGTACCTGCATGGCTATTGTAACAACTGTTCCACAGTACTGTAAAGGCTGCTCTGCTTAGCACTGCCTCTTTCCTTTCTGTGTATTAATCAGAGAGGAGATAAAACCAAGAGTGTGTGTGTTTGCATAGGTACAAGCTTGTTGAATCCTGACATTAAGGGGCTGTTTCCCCCTTGTTTCCGTTCTCAGAGGAGAGAAAGATCTTTTTTGCAAACAGCTTATTGCCAGAATGAAAAGATTCCATTAATAAACAGCTCCTTAAGATCTCCGCCATTTATGCAGCGGATTTCCAGTTGCTCACAGTGGCCTAAGTTATTTCATGATCACTGATCCATCGTTCCTTCCTTCCCCTCCCATTATTCTCCTCCCCCATAGCTGCCAGGCCTGCTGGAACTCCTGGTGGAGTATTTCCGGTGCTGCCTGATCGAGATCTTTGGAATCCCAAAGGAATATGAGGTGGGAGAGCCAGGGCAAAGAACACCCTGTGAGTTGGAGGGCGGCCTCCTGCACTGGCAGATTGGTGGCGGAGATACCACAGAGGACTCCAGACCCACTGAGAGAGCAAGGGGGTGCCCTCCATGGCTGTGAGCAATCAAAATGCTAGGGAAGGGGAGGATCCTCCATCTCACAGCTCCTCAACAAGTCTGGAGGACAAAACCCGCCGTAGAGATGAGACACCCCTCTGTCCCACCTATGACTGGAAGGGCTCTCTGGCGAAGCGCTGTCTCTATGTCTCCAACATCATCAGGAGTTTGTCGTTTGTGTCGGGCAATGATGCTGAGATATCCAAACACGCCGGGCTGCTGTGGATTCTGGGCAGAATGCTGCGCAAGCAGGAACCCCTGAGCTCTGTGAGAGAGGAGGATGAGCTGCAACAAGGAGTGGTGGTGGGACTGGCTGCAGGTGCTGCGTGAAAATACACTGGTCACGTTGGCCAACATTTCTGATCAGCTGGGCCTCTCCCCTTTCCCAGAAAGCCTCGGTCTGCCGATCCTGGTTGGACTCCTCCACTGGGCAGGATGTCCGTCAGCAGAGGTCCAGGACCCCTTTCCAGCACTGGGGCCAAATGCATTCCTCTCCCCTCAGAGACTGGTTTTGGGAACACTCAGCAAACTCCACACCCACGACTGCAGCGTGGATTTGATTCTTGCAGCACCTTGTCAATCGCCTGGATAGCCTGTACAGCGCCCTGCTGCATTTCCTTTGCGACAGAAAGTACCCAGTGGGCCGAGAGATGGCTGTGGTCCTACTGGCCATCTTTACTCTGGCAGCCAGCCTGACAGCGAGGGCGATTGCTGCGCACAAGAGGAGCGTTGGCAAATTGCTGGGCTTCTTGGAGGAAAACCTGGCTGCCGCACGTTGCCAGCAAAGCCACGCCGGCCTGGTGCATGTGCAGAACTCACCCTGTGAGCCGATGAGTGTGAACATGATGCACTGAGCTGCGCAGGCTCTGCTCGCCCTGGCCAAGGTAGACGAGAACAGCTCGGAGTTCACGCTGTACGAATTGGGGCTGTCGGACATCTCTGTCACCTGTGGTGGACTCTTTGGTTTCACAAGTTAATTGTGATGCAGTATTTTTTAATTGTCCAGACCCTGACATCTGTGGGATACGAAACCCTGTTTGCGTGTTCGTGAGCAGTCAACTTAGAAACTGACTGTTGCCTTTGATTTGCGTACAACCACCTCAGAACCCGCTGCCTGCCCCGCGCTGTCCTGCTTTCTCATAGGGAATGAAGTCCTCATTCCCTTTCCCCTTCTCCTGCTCTACAAATTTGTCCTGAATATCTTATTAAAGGAGAGATAGTTCTGTCTACACATAGGACTTCTTAATTAAGTCTTAATTAAAGTCACTGTCGTTTACAGTGCGTCTGTGTAGAGCGACTTTCCCCTTTCCCCACCCCTTTCTGGTAGGACGAGTTAACGAGCTGATGACCTGCAAACTGAGATGCAGTAACTTAATCTCTTGTCAGACACCCCTCCCTGGGGAACACTGTACAGATCTCTGCATTTTAAGTCACTGCTGTGACAACAGCCAACCAACTCGCAGTTTATTTTTCCTGTTTTCTTCTAATTGGGGCTGGAGAAAGTTCAGCTGAAGTTGCTGATTAAGAAACACACGTGATTTTTCAGCGATGACTTCTGCTTTGGGGACCCAGAGCCACCAGGTAGGGAACAAAGGGCACAGTGTGGGCGATATTGGGGTCCCTGCGCAACTTGGACAGGGACAGAGGACCCATGGGGCCAAAGAGCGAGCAGGAAGGGAACAATTTGAGAACACTGGGTGTACCAAAACCGTAGAGGGACATCAGGAGAACAGGGGAGGAATTTGGGGCACCATTAGAATGGGATAATGGAGGTGTCCATTTGGCTTTGGGACCCTAGAGGTCCTGATTTTTCAAGGAGGTGGTCTTATTAAGGTTGGGAGGGTTTGGAGCTCTCTCACTGGGATTCGGTACTCCGTAGGGTTCTATTCTGATTTTCTGAAGGGGATCTTACTGGGTTTGGGAAGACTGGGTCTGTTGTTGGGTGTCCCGTTGGGTTGTGGGGCTCTCTGGGATCCTGTTTTATTGGGGGGGGAGTCCTTATAAGGATTAGGAGGGTTCCCACAGGTCCTGCCTTTTCTCAGGGCGGGGCTTATTGGTATGGGAGGATATCGAGAGTCCATTGAGGTTGGAGGACCCAATGACCGTGTAGCATTTTGGAGGGGTTGAGGGGATCCCATGGAGGTTGACCGGTGCTGGGGGATATAAGGGGATCGCAATGGGGTTGGGCACACCCAGGGGTCCTGTTTTTTTGAGGGTGTCCCATAGGGGCCAGGGTCCCAGGGTTTACATACCTGCAGACTGGAGCTCCAGCTGGTGCTTTGCTGCAGGGACCAGCTTCAGGGCACGTGAGACTGCACTGGGCAAGGGATCTGAAGTGAAAATGGCTGAAAAAAGCTCTTCTGGGGGATTTTGAAGCCTGCAAAAGTTCTGTGCCTATGCTGAGGGGCTGGCAGCTTGGGGGCAGGCTGCTGAGCTATCAGGGGTGGAGCCGGCACAATCGTGGTAAAGTTTAAACACCCTGCTAATGTGTCAAACAGTCATTGCTGCCCACTCTTGACATTGACCAGGCGACCAGGCTGTAAGCAGCCTTGGGGAAGGCGAAGTGCACAGTGCACACAGGCCAGCAAACAGTGTTGCAGTCCACTGGGAAGAGGGAGGCAAAGTCAGCGTGTGAGCTGACGGAATTATAGTTGGACACCCTCAGCAAGTTTGCTGTTGATACAAAGCTGGGAGGAATGGCTCACACGCCATAAGGCTGTGTGGCCATTCAGTGAGACGTGGACAGGCTGGAGAGTTAGGCAGAGAGCAACCAGATGAGGTTTAACAAGCTCAAGTGTAGAGTCTTGCACCTAGGGAGGAATAACAGCATGCACCAGGACAGGTAGGGGGATGCCCTGCTGGAGAGGAGCGCTGCAGAGAGGGACCTGGGGGACTTGGTGGACAATCGGTTGGCCATGAGCCAGCAGTGAGCCCTAGTGGCCAAGAAGCCCAATGGCATCCCAGGTGGCATTAAAAAGAGCGCGGCTAGCAGGTAAAGGGAGGTGTTCCTCCCTTTCTACTCTGTCCTGATGAGGCCTCACCTGGAGTATTGTTTCCAGTTCTGGGCTCCCCATTACAAAAAAAGACAGGGATCTCCTGGAAAGTGTCCAGTGGAGGGCCACAAAGATAGTAAAGGGCCTGGAGCACCTCTGTTACGAGGAAAGGGTCGGTGACCTGGGTCTGTCACAGCCTTGAGAAAAGAAGACTGAGAGGGCATATGGTCAATATCTGTAAGGTGTGGGATGTGGGGTAAGATGGGCGGTGCCTGCGTGCTCCTGGGAAGGGTTCTAGGGTCACGAGTATCTAGGGCGTTCGCGTGTACGGGTATAAGTACCCTTGTTGCGGAGCATTAAATTGGCATTTGGGCGTTACGTACGTTGTATGTGTCCCGTATGCCCCTGCACGCGGAGGTGCGGAGGGATGGGAAATCTCAGTACGTTGTCATAGGCAACATATGGTGACCCCAACGTGATTCTGGGCGCGAGCAAGGCACCGGAAGGACGGAGCCGTGAAGGGGCTCAGAGTGCAAGAGGTGGTGAGTATGCAGAAATCCATGGCCAAAGAAGTAGGGTTGACACTACGTAAGAAAGAGTGCATAGCACTCCTTCGGTGGATGCTGCGCAAGCAGTGTGCGGAGTCACCGACGGACTGCCTGCAGAAAGCTGCTCTAGAGAAGGCGTGTAAGGAACAGTGGAAGGGGGCTAGTGGAGGCATAGGGGCTCATCTCTGTGCTGGGAACCGTGGTTTTCTCGGCAGCAGTTGTGTTCTCCAGGGGGAGGGCGCTTACCTTGAATGCCTATCGGGCTCGTCGCAATGTGAGTTTCAAGTCGTCGTTTCCAGGGGCCACCTCCCACCTATCATAATCAGTATGTCCCTTAACGCGGCTAGCATGAGTCCATCCTCTCTCTGCAGTTCGGATAGCTGTTTCTGTGTTAAGCAAAAAAACATAGGGGCTTTCCCATTGTGGCATTAATGTGGCTTCTTTCCAAGTTTTTATCAGAACCCTGTATCCCGATTGTATTTTATGGATTGCCATATCCAGTGGAGGTCTCTGCAAGGCTAGACTCCTTTTTTGTGATTCTTTACGCCTTTTCATTAATTGTATAAGGTAGGATTTTAACTGATCATCTTGCAAGTGGGGGTGATCAAGGGGTACATCAAGATTATAGGGCATGCCATATAGCACTTCGAAAGGCAAGACTCCCATATTAGTCCTAGGCTTTATGCGTATATTTAACAAGACCAGCGGCAGGCATTTTATCCAAGAAGTCTCTATCATTGGTAAGCTGATTCTTTATTTCTGCATTCATTCGTTCCACTTCTCCCGAGCTCTGAGGATGCCAAGGAGTATGATACTCCCATTGAATTCCCAAAATCTTGTCTTGAGTAACTTTTGACACGAAATGTGGTCCCCTATCAGAATCCATTGTTTCCACAATTCCATATCGAGGAATTATGTTTTCGCATAGTATCTTTACTACAGTTTGTGCTGTAGCCCTTGCCGTAGGGAATGCTTCTACATAATTCGTAAGATGGTCGACAATCACTAGTAAGTACTTACATCTCCCGGTTTTAGGAAGTTCTGTAAAATCTAGTTGAATCCTTGCAAAAGTCCGATAGGCCAATTCTCGCCCTCCTGGGAATTTCTTTCTCATATTTTTCGCATTCGCCCTCCGGCAAGTGGTACAACCACTGAGAATTCCCTTCGCTATTTTATATACCTCTATGCAATTATAATTGTTGGCAAATTGATCCACTAAAGCCTGGGTACTCCAATGCGTCTGTTATCTGATGTGTCTGATATCTCCGTAACACCCTCAGAGCTACCGATTTTGGCAAAACCTCCTGTCCATCTGGTAGTACCCATTTTCCTGCGTCATTTTCCCGGATCCCCATTTGTTTCATCTTTTCCTTCTCTACTATGTTGAAGCATAGCAAATATGCGGAGTCAGGTCCGTAAATGTTACACGGCGGATGTTGGTCAGCATAGGGACATAAGATGATTCTTTTACAACCCACCCCCCACTTCTTCGGACACCTATAACACAGATATTGTGGTGGGACCAAAACATCTTCATTTCCACAATATGGGCAAATCTCTGTTTCCTCAGATAAGTACATAAGTGCGGCTCTTTTTGCTTCCTTATCTGCTAAGTTATTACCTCTAATCTGAGAGTCCAGTCCCCGCTGGTGGCCCCTTACATATATTACTGCAATCTCCTTTGGCTCTCTGATAGCTTTCAAAACCTGAAGGATCAATTCTTGATGAATTAACCCTTTTCCTTTTGAACTTATGAGCCCACTCTCCTCCCGTATGTTTCCAAAGATTTGCACTACCTCATATGCATATTTAGAATCTGTATATACTGTACCGCTTTTACCTTTTAACAGTTTTAAGGCCCGTAGCAAAGCATACAACTCGCATGCTTGAGCGGACCAGCTCGAGCTCAATGGTCCAGATTCTATTACTGGAAATGTTTTCCAATTTACTAGTGCATAACCTGGCATTCTTTTCCCTTCAACTACCCTAGACGAGCCAACTACATATATCTTTTCTCCTACAGGTAATTCCACATCATCTAGATCCGGTCTCAGTTTTACTTGTTCCTCTATACTCCTAAGTCAATCGTCTTCTAGGGGCTCGTTTGGTTCCCCTTACAGAAACTGAGCCGGATTCTGCACCGAAGTTGTTCGTAAAGCCAATTTCGGTGAGGAGATCAGGATTCCCTCATACTTCAATAATCTCCATCTGTAATCCATTTATCGGCTTTTTGTTGTAGCACCCCTCGTATGTTGTGTGGAGAGATTAAGGTAATCTCTCCTCCAAAAGCTATCTTTTGTGCCTACTCCAACAATAGAGCGGCAGCTACCACTGCTTGCAGACAACTAGGCCAACCCCGGCTAACAGGGTCCAATAATTTGGATAGGTAAGCCACAGGCTTTTTACCTCCTGCCCAATCCTGGTCAAAAACTCCATAAGCAGTCCCCTCCGTACTATTTACGAATAAAAAGAATGGTTTCTTTAGTTCTGGGAAACTCATGTCTGGAGCGCGAAAAAGTTCCTCCTTTAATCTATTCAATTGCTCCTTATCTGTCTCTGTCCATTTAAGTAACCCATCTTGGTTTAACTTGTCTTAAAAGAATTTAACTTTCCCAATATAATCCTCTATCCATTGTCGGCAGTACCCCATTAATCCCAACAACTGTCGCACCTGTCGTTTTGTTGTTGGAGCCTTTAGAGACAGGATCCCCTTAACTCTTTCCGGGTCCAATTTTTTTAGTTCTCTTACTCAACAGGTGACCTAAATACTTCAAGTCTTCTTCCAGGTCTGGAGACTTTTAATCCCTGTAGACTGAGGAAATTTAACAAGTGTATACTAGCCTGTCTCACACTGTCTTCATCCTTTCCTGCTACTAACAAGTCATCCACATACTGTACTAATAGTTATTCCCGGTATGCTATCATAGTCTTGCAAGATCTGTTCCAGAGCCTGAACGAATAAGTTTGGAGATTCTGTAACCCCCTGGGGAAGAACCGTCCACCTCAGCTGTTGTTTTCTATGTGTGTCAGGATCTTCCCACTCGAAAGCAAAATAATCCCTGCTGCTCTCATCTAGAGGACACGCCCAGAATGCATCCTTCAAATCTATTACACTATACCATCGATCGTCTGGATGTAACTGACTTAGCAGGGTATAAGTTTGCCACTACGGGGAACCTAGTTACACTTCTCTTATTGATCTCCCTCAAATCATGTATTAGCCTATATTGACCATCCTTCTTTTTCACTGGTAGTATTGGGGTGTTAAATGGGGACATGCAAGGTTCCAACAGTTTCTGTTGTAGCAATCTCTGTATTTCGGGCTTCAGTCCCCGCCTGCCCTCCTCAGACAAAGGGTAATGTTTGATTCTAACACGTACGTCCGGGTTATTTATAGTTACCTTGAAGGGTTTGCTATTTAGTCTCCCTGAACTCTCCGGAGAATAACAAACCTAATGATTTATCTTTTTCTCGTCTTCTACTCTCAAAGGACATAACCGGATCTCTAATTTTCTATTTACTACCTCTAAACCTATTCCTAGTTCTACTATTAACTCTCTGCCTAATAAGTTGTATTCAGCCTCGGTTACCAAAAGTAGAGACCCAACAACAAATTTGGAGTCTGACTCAATTATCACTTCTTTTATAACGGGGACTCCAAATGGTTCCCCTTTTGCCCCAGTCACCTGTACTTTTTCTGCAGAGGCCTTACAACCTAATGGCAGCGTTTGGACTGTCGATCTTTCAGCCCCTGTATCCACGAGGAATTCTATTTCCTCACGTTGGGGACCCACTTTTAGTTTTATCAAGGGCTCATTTCTTTCTTGGGTCCTCAGTAAATAGAGCCCCTGACACCCCTATTCATTCTTAAACATTTTTTCATCCTCCTTTCTCTGTCGACACTCCTTTTTTCATATGACCTCTCCTATTACTATAAAAACAGATCTCATTCCTTCTCCTTTCCATCTTAAACTTCCCAGACATCATTCCTGACTTCCTCCTTTGCTCACTCCCTTTTTGTCCTTCCCGGACAGCAGCCACCATCATCCGCACTTGCTTCTTCTCTTTCGCATCCTCTCTCCTAACATACGCTTTCTGTGCCTCCCTCAAAAGCTCATCCAGACCCCTATCCTGCCAATCCTCCATCTTTTCTGTTCTCTTTCTAATATCTACCCACGATTTAGCCACAAATTGGGTTTTTAGTAGTGCTTCTCCCACAGGAGTTCCTGGGTCCAAGCCACTATATAACTGCAAACTCTTTCGCAACATTTCCTACCATTCTGTCGGAGTTTCATCTTTCTTTTGTTGTTCGTTAAAAGCCTTATTTATGTTTTGCCCTCTCGGGACTGATTCCCTAATTCCCTGAATAATAATAGTTCTCAGGTCTTGCATATGGCCTCGATGGACTGGGTTCTGATTATCCCAATTCGGCAGCTGCATAGGCCACTTAACGTCTGCCGCAGGTCCCTGCTGATGCTGCTGATCCCAGATTCACATACCTGCTCATCTAATCATCCCTCTCTCCTCTGATGTAAACAAAATCCCTATAATGGACTGTAACTCCTCCCAAGTATAGATATTTGGACCCAAGAACTGATCTACTCGTTCTGCTACCCCTAGTGGGTCCTCCAACAAATTTCCCATCTCTTTCTTAAAATCCCTCACGTCCCGGAATTAATGGGGCCACTTATCCTATCCCGGGTTGGGATCTTCCCATTGCGTCTTCTCGCAATGGATATAATCCTCCTAATCGTCCTCCTACGGTGGGACCCTGTGCTCTTGCCCGGCTCCTGGTCATTGGTCCCTGGTCCTGACTAGTGTCCTCCTCTGATTCCCCCGAAGACGGGGACTCCTCAGGTCCCTCAGCATGCGGAGCTGTGGGTGCAGGTGGAAGCACGTAAGGTGGTGGGGACACTGGGGTCTAATTCCCTTCTCTTCTTTTTCCTCTGCCCTCCTTTTTCTTTTAAAGGATATAAGCGCATCCTCGTTTCCGAGGCTATCCAAAGATGGGCATTTTTGCTTTCTTCTAAACTGAAAGGCTCCTTAGCCTTAACATAGATGTTAAGGGCTTGGCATACCCAATCCTCAAAGGAGACGAAAGGGGGCCAGAACACAGTTTCCCTTTGTATAGGCTTATTGCCCCTTACCTCCATACAATAATGGATCATTTTAACTTTACTTTTTCCCCGCCTAGAAGGGGAATCATTCCATTTCTTAAGCATTAACCCTAACCGGCTGTCTGGGGGAATAGGGAGTATTTCCTTACCACTACTTCCCCCACCCATGGGACCAGAAGGCTTACTCTTCTTCTGTCCCATTACCGGCCTATACTTACCCCCCCCGTGGGTCTTCGTTCGGTCTTCGTGCACAAAGATTATTTCGGGTTTATTGGTTTACCTTTGCTTGTGTTTTTAATTTAGGTTCGTCGGTAAATTGTTCAAGCGGGAATTTCCGCTTCTGGGGCAGCTAGAATCAGCGGGGCGCCTCCCCGGAGGGATTTCCGGTCAATTTCCCTTTATCCGAGTCACGGCACCAAATTTGTAATAAATTAGACCGTATTAAATCCGATAATAGAAAAGTATTTATTAATTCGAGTAAGCAAAAACACAAGCATACACAGCGCTAGGCACCTCGGGAGTCGCAGCTCCTCAAAAAGCGCCACCGCTGTCCACCACTTTCTGTTTTTTATAGTCTCTCAATTCTGGGCCACAGTGGCTTCCGGTGTATTCGCGCTTCCCTGTCCCTAGGTGTCATCGCAGTCTTTCTTATCCTAGGTTGGTTTATTTAATTCGGTGTAAGGGAGGCGAATTAGAGAGCCAGAATATTCAAGTTATCTCAAGGACAGTCACCAGTTCAGGAGGTTTTCCCACAGCCGACATCCCCTCTATCAAGCTAGCAGCACTCCCCCTTCACAATGAACAGTCTCACATTCACATTTTATCACAGGCAACGAGCAAGAGACTGCACACAAAAGACTGGAGCACCAACCACGAAGGGGCCGTCGGGAAACGTTAAGTTATGGAGTGCCACGACATGTATCTTTGCTTCGGCACTAGCGCCTGGTGTCTCTGCAGCACATGCCCTGCGGGAAATAGAGCGATTGGCATGTTGGTCAGTTAAGCAAGATGCTTTTCAGCACTGCATGGCCATCGGACAAGGGAAAACGGCCACAAAATGAAGCATAGGAAGTTATGCACAAATGTGCATAAGAACACAAGGGTCATAGCAAGGTTGACGGAGCACTGGAACAAGCTGCCCAGGGAGGATGTGGAATTTCCTTCTCTGGAGGTAGTCGAGACACGCCTGGACGCCTACCTGAGCAAACTGATCTAGGGAGCTTGCTTTGCAGAAGGGTTGGACTCGATGATCTCTAGAGGTCCCTTCTAACTGCTGAAATTCTTTGATCCTGTGGAAGGTGCAGTGCTCCCAAACAGTATCACGAGACGGCAATGTGGCACGGTGCTCCCAAACGATAGCACAAGGAAGAACGGTGCTCCCAAACTGTAGAAATAGGCAAAAAGATCCAAAAAGATCTTTTGGACAGTTAGGGAGGCCCTTCCCACTGGGTTTCCGTTGCAGTGGTTACCGTTGGGGTCAGCCACTTCCCCCCGGGCTTGCGCTGGTTTCATTTTTTTGTACCCAGGCAGCTTCCTATCCCAATCCTTTCCCATCCCAATGATCAGTTGCCATCCCGGTGGGCACTTTGCAGCCCAGTGCTCTTCCTTCGCAAGTCTCTCATCCCAGGGGGGATGTGCTATCCCTGCAGTGAGTTCTCACCCCAGGGATGCTTTCCCCTCCCAGTAAGCATATCCATCCAAGTGATTTCCAGCTGTTGCCACCCCAAAACATTTTTATGTTCTTAGTCACGGGATGGATAAACCTAATTAGCAGGGCTTGAAAACAGTAGCAGCCATGGTAGGCCGGTTAGAGAGGTAACAATGAAAATGACTGATTTCTGTGCGACAACCCCGGTTGAGCTGAGAATGCTGCAGGAATGAGACAGTATCCATGCAGCATGTGCCGAGCTTGTTGTTGTGGAATGGCCCTTTGTGCCTCGAAGAATATCAGTAACTTTGTGTTATGGGCTTCTCCTCCTAGCTTATGACGTATCCTGGGGCATTGCTAAGAAGGATAGAACAGGCAGCATTAAGCCTGAGATGTCCGGAGACCTGGAAGGTGCTTTGCTAGCTGTGGGTAAGTGCTGTGCTTTTGCATACTGTCTACAAAGTATGGAAATAACTAGAGGTAGTGCTTCTTTCCTTGACTGGCTGTTTACATAGATTCAGGAGGAAGACATAGATTGTCTTTTTTTATGCTTTAAGGATACAGTCAGGCAAGAACTGGTTTTCCCATCCTGCAGCCGGGAATGCTCCATCCAGAGGGAGCGTGGCAGCGAGAGGAATGTTTCCAGTGGAAGCACGGCTCGTTTCTTCCGTTTGACGGGCAGAAAGTGTCTGTGTTTTCCTCCTGGCTCTTATCTCCCGTTTTGTGGTGGGAAACGAGCTGAGCCACTTTTGCTCTATAAAGAGGCCATCATAAGATGGTTAGTGTTGTCTACGACAATGTAATAAGGCTTCCCTTCCGTCCGCACCTCCGCGTGCGGGGCATACGGGACGCACATACAGTGTATAACGCCGAAATGCCAATTTAATGCTGCGCAACAAGGCTATTTATACCCGTACACGCGACCGCCCTGGATACCCGTGACCCTAGAACCTTCCCCTGGTGGACGCAGGCACTTCCCATTTTATCCCGCACTTGACTGGCTGTTTACATAGTTTCAGGAGGCTTGTCTTTGTTTCTGCTTTACGGATACAATGAGGTGAGAAGGCCTCTGGCAGCAGAGGTTTACTGTCAGGAGGCATTAAAGCGTTGAAGAAAATGCTGCAGTGCACCAGGCATAGGTGCATAACCCAGAGGGTTATGGTTAGGAGATAGCCTTTAGGGTGAGATTTTAAGGTCTGGAGTTCCCGTTTTGAGGAAGGAGGAGTGGTTGAATCCCTGTCCCTGCAGACGTTCAAGAAACGTTTAGGTGTTGTACTGAGGGACACAATTTAGTGGGCTATGTTGGTGATAAGTCAGTGGTTGGACTGGATGGTCTTAGAGGACTCTCCTAGCCTTGGTGATTCTATGATCCTGAGGTCTACGCTTCTGGTTGGTGTTAATGTTTCAGCCTTTAGTGTTATAGCTAAGTGCTGTAGGTTACCCTTTTGTCTTAGGGTGTAGGGTTCCTGCTTTGGGTTAGGTTTGAAGGTTAAGGTCTAAGACCTTGTGTTAGCGATGCTGGGGGTGGGAGGTGTGCCCTTCTGGATGAGGGAGTTATGGTTTGTCCTTTCTAGTTAGGGACAATGGCAACACTTTGGAGATGGGGATGAGGGTTCCGTGTTACCTTTTAGGATTAGGGTTGCGGGGGGCCTTTTGGGTGAGTGTTCAGGGTTAGCCTTTGGGTTCAGGTGAAGGGTTTCCTGGTGGGGTTTGTGCTAAGGGATGCTGTAGTAGAAATGCTGAGTCCTGGCTTGAAACAGTGATTTTTCACCTGGTAGAAAGGCAGGGCCAACCCAGCGGAGCTCAGGTGGATGCAGTGTTCCTGGGTGACAGAAAGGGTGGAGCCAGGGTGCAGGGGGATAACTAAGGAGATAAGTAAGGAAGCAGGAGAGTCTTGAGAGGAAAGAGCGGCTGATGACAGTGCTGTTGTGGAAGCCCCAGTGGAAGCAGCAGAGAGGCCAGCTGTGGCAGCTGGTGGCAGTAGGGTGATACGAGCCAGTGTATAAAGGAAGGTACTAAGAGCTACTTAGAGCTCTGTGAATTCCTTTGAGATGTCAAACCGTGTGCAGGTACTTGTACTCATAGTTGTTCAACTGAGGAATGAAGTATGTTTCTCAGCTTGTGCACCTGAGAGCATTTTGTTTGCTTGTGCTGCTTTGCTCTGAGCA
>NW_018364666.1:0-1147 GCF_002078875.1 Numida meleagris | reverse complement strand
TGCTGTGAATTTGTTTCCTGGACTCGCATGAGAAGGATGGCTGCAGAGATGCTGGGCTTCGGGCAGGAGTTGTTAGCAGCTTTGGAGACCGGCTTCCAATCACTGACCATGAACGTGGGCTGCGAGGCTCCGTGTGCTTAGGTGGGAACAGGGCAAGGCCAGCAGAGAAAGCTTCAGAAAAATGGCATGCCTGTAGTGCAACCAACACACAAAGACATTTCCTTTCTGCTAGCTCAAAAATAGCTGAAAATGATGATCAGCCAAGAAGGAGGCTCAGGTGTGCTTGTGGAGTTGAGATATACTTTGTGGATCAGGCTCTGTCTTCGGAGTCCTCAGTGGCTGTTTGTTTTGTACTGCTGGCTGTGTATGGAACAAGTGTGACATCTCTTCTTGTGGAGTGTTGTGAAAGGAGTCCTATGGATTTGAGAGCTGACTCGAAGTCAGTGGGCATCTTCCAGGAGCTGGGGGTAAGGGGTGCGGCAGGGAAAGAGGATGAGGTGTAGGAACAGGAGCCTCTTCAGGTGATCTTAATTCCTGCTGTCACCTTCTTGACTTGGAATCCATGGTGTTTTTAATAAGGAAGAAACTCATAGAGCAGCTTGTGAATGAATTCCTTCAAACCTGTTAATGTTTGGTGTTCTTCTCTCCAAGGAGTTGCAATTGAAAAGGACACTTCTGGTCTGATGTCCGACCCCTCCCGCATGCTCAGATCAGCAAAGTTTGCAAGGCCCGGCTCTCAGTTGGTGAGTTGTGCCCAGGGTGAGAGAGCTGACTCTTCTCAGCTTGGAGAGATGTTTCCCAGTTGAATGTTGCGTTACTTGTGTCGAGATGACCTGTTGAGCTTCAGCCCCTACTGGGGATCCAAGTACTAACAGAGAAGGTATGGTTTAGATAGATGTGAACTAGGATTGGAAAGGCAGTGCCAAGGGCTGTGCAAATGTGTGAAAGTCATGAGTGAAAGGAAAAGAATCTGCTTGGGTGAGCGGTGCTCCTGCTTGCTTGCTGGCTTGGGTGAGTGCTGCTCCTGCTGGCTGGCTTGGCTGAGTGCTGCTCCTGCTTGCTTGCTTTGCTGAGAGCTGCTCCGGCTCGCTTGCTTGCTTGAATGAGTGCTGCTCATTCTGGCTTGCTTGGGTGAGTGGTGGTCCTG
>NW_018364665.1:34339-39899 GCF_002078875.1 Numida meleagris | reverse complement strand
TCCCGTGGTGACATCGCCCGCGGTGGCATCCGCCACGGCAACGCTTCCCACGGTGGCACCTCCAACAGCGGCAACTCCCATGGTGACATCGCCCATGGTGACACCTCCCTTGGTGGCACCTCCAACAGTGGCACTTCCCATGGTGGCGTCTCCCACGGTGGGATCTCCCATGGTGACACTGTCCTCGGTGACATCTGCCACGGTGGCATCTCCAACAAGGACACTTTCCTCCGTGACACCTCCCATGGTGACATCTCCCATGGTGACATCTCCCATGGTGGCATCTCCCATGGTGACATCTCCCATGGTGAAATTGTCCTCGGTGACACCTCCCATGGCAGCATCTCCAACAAGGCCACTTTCCTTGGTGACACCTCCCATGGTGACGTCTCCTATGGTGGGATCTCCCATGGTGACATTGTCCTCGGTGACATCTGCCATGGTGGCACCTCCAACAAGGACACTTTCCTCCGTGACACCTCCCATGGTGGCATCTCCCATGGTGACATTGTCCTCAGTGACACCTCCCATGGCAGCATCTCCAACAAGACCGTTTTCCTTGGTGACACCTCCCATGGTGACATCACCCATGGTGACACCTCCCATGGTGGCATCTCCTATGGTGGGATCTCCTATGGTGACATCATCCATGATGACACCTCCCTTGGTGGCACCTCCAACAGTGGCACTTCCCATGGTGACATCTCCCATGGTGACATCTCCTATGGTGGCATCTCCCATGGTGACATTGTCCTCGGTGACATCTGCCATGGTGGCATCTCCAACAAGGACACTTTCCTCTGTGACACCTCCCATGGTGGCATCTCCCATGGTGACATTGTCCTCGGTGACATCTGGCATGGTGGCATTTCCAAGAAGGACACTTTCCTCCGTGACACCGCCCATGGTGGCATCTCCAACAGTGGCACTTCCCATGGTGACATCTCCCACGGTGGCATCTCCCATGGTGACATTGTCCTCGGTGACACCTCCCATGGCAGCATCTCTAACAAGGACACTTTCCTCGGTGACACCTCCCATGGTGACATTGCCCATGGTGACACCTCCCATGGTGGAACCTCCAACAGTGGCACTTCCCATGGTGACATCTCCCATGGTGACATTGTCCTCGGTGACACCTCCCATGGTGGCATCTCCAACAAGGACACTTCCCTCCGTGACACCTCCCATGGTGACACTGCCCATGGTGGCATCTCCAACAGTGGCACTTCCCATGGTGACATCTCCCACGGTGGCATCTGCTCTGGTGGGATCTCCCATGGTGACATCGCCCATGGTGACATCGCCCATGGTGACATTGTCCTCGGTGACACCTCCCATGGTGGCATCTCCAACAAGGACACTTTCCTTGCTGACACCTCCCATGGTGACATCGCCCACGGTGACACTGCCCATGGTGGCACCTCCCATGGTGGCACCTTCATCAGTGGCACTTCCCATGGTGACATCTCCCACGATGACATCTCCCATGGCGGCATCTCCAACAAGGACACTTTCCTTGGTGACACCTCCCATGGTGACACTTCCCATGGTGGCATCTCCCACCGCTCCTGCCGCAGCGCTGCCTCCCGCCGTGACACCTCCCGCGGTGCCACCACCCACAGTGACATCCCAGTTGGTGGCTTCTGCCGCACTGCTGGCATTTCTCACGGTGGCTTCAGCAGTGACAACGTGCTGGACGTCACCTCCCACGGTGGTGGCATCTCCCGGGGCAGTGACATCGTGCGAAGTGGTGGCATCTCCGGTGGTGGCATCTCCGGTGGTGGCATCTTTTGCAATTCTGTGTCCCCAGCCAGCAGCACCTCCCAAGTTGGTGGCATCTCCCAGGGCATCGGTGTCACCTCCACCATCAGCACCTCCCATGGTGGCACCTCCCATGGTGACATCACCTCCCATGGTGGCACCTCTCATGGTGACATCATCTCCCATGGTGGCATCTCCCATGGTGTCATCTCCCATGGTGACATCATCTCCCATGGTGGCACCTCCCACAGTGACATCTCCCGAGGCAGTGTCACCTCTCACAGCGGTGACGTCTCTCCCGGTGGTGGCACCTCCTACAGTGGCATCTCCCGAAGCGATGGCGTCTCCCGTGGTGGTGGCATCTCCCCCAGTGGTGGCACCTTCCATGGTGGCACCTGCCATGATGGTGGCATCACCTGCATTGGTGTCACCTCCCACAGTGGTGGCACCTTCCACGGTGGCATCACCTGCAGCAGAGTCACCTCCTGCTGCGGTGGCATCTCTCCCAGCGATGGCATCTCCTATGGTGGTGGCATCTCCCACAGTGGTGGCACCTGCAGTGGTGGCATCTCCCACAGTCGTGTCACCTTCCGCACTGGAGTCACCTCTCACAGCGGTGGCATCTCCCACGGTGGTGGCATCTCTTACAGTGGTGACATCCCCAGTGGTGACATTCCCGATGGTGGCATCTCCAGCGGTGTCACCTCCTGCAGTGGTGGCATCTCCAACAGTGGCACTTCCCATGGTAGCATCCCCAGTGGTGGCATCCCCAGTGGTGACATCCCCAATGGTGACATCCCCAGCGGTGTCACCTCCCACGATGGTGGCTTCTCCTATAACAGTGACGTCTCCGATGGTGAAATCCACAGTGGTGCTGTGTCCAGCGGTGACATCTCCAACGGTGACATCCCCAATGGTGACATCTCCAACAGTGGCATCTCCAGTGGTGACATCCCCAGTGGTGTCATGCCCAGTCGTGTCACCTCCCACGGTGGTGACGTCTCCCATGGTGGCATCTCCAACGGTGACATCCTCAACGGTGGCATGCCCAGTGGTGTCACTTCCCACCGTGGTGACATCCCCAGTGGTGACATCTCCAACTGTGCCATCCTCAATGGTGGTGTGTCCCGTGGTGACATCCCCAGTAGTCGAATCTCCAGTGGTGACATCACCGATGGTGACATCTCCAACGGTGACATCTCCAACGGTGACATCCCCAGCGCTCACATCCCCAGCGGTGCTGTGCCCAGCAGTGTCACCTCCCATGGTGGGGAAGTCTCCAATGGTGGCATCTCCAGTGGTGACATTCCCAACGGTGACATCCCCGATGGTGCCGTGTCCAGTGGTGCCATTTCCAATGGTGACATCTACAGTGACATCTCCAACAGTGACATCCCCGGCAGTGACATGTCCAGTGGTGTCACATCCTATGGTGGTGACATCTCCAACGGTGGCATCTCCAGTGCCGACACCCCCCGTGGTGACACCACCAGTGGTGACATCCCCAGTGGTGGCATCCACAGTGGTGACATCTCCAACAGTGGCATCTCCAGTGGTGACTTCCCCAGTGGTGCAATTTCCAGCGGTGACATTTCCAGTGGTGACATCTCCAGTGGTGACATCCTCAGTGGTGGCATGCCCAGTGGTGTCACACCCCACGATGGTGACATCTCCAGCAGTGACATCCCCAAGGGTGCCATTTCCAACGGTGACATCTCCAACGGTGACATCCTCAATGGTGACGTGCCCAGTGGTGTCACCTCCCATAGTGGGGACATCTCCAATGGTGACATTCCCAACAGTGACATCTCCCATGGTGCCATGCGCAGTGGTGCCATCTCCAACGGTGACATCTCCAACGGTGGCATCCTCAATGGTGGCATGCTCAGTGGTGTCACCTCCCATGGTGGGGACATCTCCAATGGTGACATTTCCAACGGTGACATCCTCAATGGTGATGTGCCCAGTGGTGTCACCTCCCATGGTGGGGACATCTCCAACGGTGACATTTCCAACAGTGACATCCTCAATGGTGGCATGCTCAGTGGTGTCACCTCCCACGGTGGGGACATCTCCAATGGTGACATCTCCAACGGTGCCATCCCCAGCGGTGGCCTCTCCTACGGCGTCATCTCCCGTGGTGCCATCCACAGCGATGACGTCCCCAGCGATGACGTCCCCGCCGTCCCCTCCGTCCCCTTGTCCCGCTGCGGCCGCGCCGCCCCCCTGCTCCTCCTGCTGTCCCACCGCCCGCGCTGGTCCCCCCCCCTGCTGGTCCTCCTGCTGCTCCTGGCCCCTCAGCCCCCCCCGGCCGGCGGGGCCACCTTCAAGGTGGGGCTGATGGGGCCGTGGTTGTGTGACCCGGTGACGTCGCGCGCTCTCCCGGAGCTGGCGTCCCGCTTGGCGGTGGCGAGGCTCAACCGCGACCCGGAGCTGAGCCGGGGCTACTGGTGGGACGCGGTGCTGCTCCCCGAGCCGTGCCAGACCCCGCAGGCGGTGACGGCGCTGCTGGGCGCCGAGCGTTACGCCGCCGGCTTGGTGGGCCCGCTGAACCCCGCCGTGTGCGGGGCCGCCGAGCTGCTGGCGGCGGCGTGGAACAAACCCTTGGTGTCGTGGTCCTGCGTGGGGGACGGAGAAGGGGGGAGGGAGACGTTGGTGGAGCCCATGCCGGCGCCCGGCGCCGTGCTGCACGCCGTGCTGCGCTACTTCCGCTGGGCGCACGTGGCCGTGGTGACGGCGCGGCAGGACGCGTGGACGGAGCTGGGACGGGGACTGGCCCAGGATTTGAGGGCGCGGGGGCTGCCCGTCACCGTCGTCACCGCCGCGGGGGTCAGGGAGGAGGAGGCCGGAGAGGCGCTGAGGAGGGTGCGGAGGGCGGATGGGGTGAGAGGTAAGGGGGGGGNGGATGGATGGAAGAAAGATGGAGGGAGAAAGGGATGGGTGGATGGAAAAAGGATGGAGGGAGGGAGAGAGGGAAGGATGGAGGGATGGAAGAAGGATGGATGGAGAAAGGGATGGATGGATGGAAGAAGGATGGAGGGAGGCAAGGGGGGAAGGAGGTGGGGATGGATGGATGGAAGAAGGATGGATGGATGGAAGAAGGATGGAGGGAGAAAGGGAGGATTGGATGGAAAAAGGATGGATGGATGGAAGAAGAATGGATAGAGGAAGGGGGATGGAAGTTGGGGATGGATGGAAGGAAAAAGGGTGGATGGAGGCAGGGAGGGAAGAATGGAGGGATGGGCAGATGGAGGGAAGGATGGAGGGATGGTGGTGGATATAGATGTGTGGAAGAAGGATGGAGGGAGGGAGGGAAGGATGGAGGTGGAGGTAAGAGGATAGACGGATGGAAGAAGGATGGAGAGAGGGACGGAGGGATGAAGATGGAGGTAGGAGAAGATGGAGGGATGAAGGGATGGAAGAAGAATGGGTAAAGGGAGGGATGGAGGTGGGGTGGATAGAAGGATGGAGGGAGGGGTAGAGGGAGGGAGGGAGGGAATAAGGGAAGGATCGATGGAGATAGGTGTTGTATTAGGCAAAAAGGTTGTCTGTATTCGGCTACAGATAGGAGAGGATGGAGGCAGGTATGGATGCATGGAAGATGGAGGGATGGATGGATGGATGGATGGATGGATGGATGGATGGATGGATGGATGGATGGATGGATGGATGGATGGAAGGAGGGACGGAGGGAGGTGGGCATGAGTGAATGGAAAAAGGATGAATGGTTGGAAGGATGGATGGGGGGATGGAGGAAGTGTGAATGGAGGTGGAGGAGGTGGGAGAGGATGGATGG
>NW_018364665.1:32135-33857 GCF_002078875.1 Numida meleagris | reverse complement strand
GGATGGAGGGATGGATGGATGAGTGGATGGAGGGATGGAGGGATAGAGGGATGGATGGAGGGATGGAGGGATGGAGGGATGGAGGGATGGAGGGATGGGTGGGTGGATGTATGTGTGGGTGGATGGGTGGGTGAATGGGTGGATGGGCGTGAATGGATGGAGGAAGGATGGATGAAGGCTGGAGGTTGGAGAGGAGGGATGGAAGGGGGTGTTGGGCATGGGCTCACCCGTTTTCCCCACGCAGTGGTGGTGATGTGCATGCACTCGGTGCTGCTGGGCGGAGAGGAGCAGCGGGTGCTCCTGGAGAAGGCGGAGGACATGGGCATGACCGACGGCACCTACGTTTTCGTCCCCTACGACGCGCTCACCTTCCCCCTGCCCTACCACCGCGTGCCCTACCCCGTCCTGGCCAATAGCACCAAGCTGCGCCTGGCCTACGACGCCGTGCTCACCATCACCATCGACTCGCCCGACGTCAGCTTCCACGAGGCCCTGCGCCAAGCCCAGGAGGCCTACGAGATCCCCGCGCACATCGACCCCACGCAGGTGGTGTGGGACCCACGGCCACGGGGTGGGGGTGGGAGTTAGAAGCCGTCAGGGTGATGGGATGGAGGTGGGATGGGGTGGGCGGTGGAAGAGTGGAGGGGAGACCCAGAGATGTTGCGGGGAGGGGGTTAAGGCCAATTGGGTTGGGATGAAGGCGGTGGGAACCAAGAACCAGAGCTGTCGGGGCGATGGGGTGGAGGTGGGGTGCGGAGTGGAGGCCCGTGGGTGCTGGGAGGAGGTGGTGGAGGCCAACGGGGTTGGGGTGAAGGCGATGGGGACCGGGAAGCGGAGCCGTTGGGGTGACGAAGGTGGGATGGGGTGGTTCGGGTGGTGGAGGACGTGGCGGCGGGGAGTGGGGTGGAGATGACGGCCGCCTGCGGGCACTGGGGAAAGGCAGCCATGGCCAACGAGAGCAGGGTGACGGCGGTGGCAGCCGGCGGGATCTAGCGCCGAGTCAAGAAGACCGCGGCCAACGGGCATGGGTGGAGGTGGCCAAACCAGCAGCACGGCCCCGGCTCGGCCTCCCGGCGCTGCCGGTGCCGCCTGGACACCCACCGTCCCCCCGCAGGTCCACCCGCTCTTCGCCACCATCTACAACTCCATCTACTTCTTGGCCAACGCGGTGGAGGCCACGCGGCGCACGGGTCGCTGGGTGATGGGCACCAGCGTGGCCGAGAACGCCCGCGATTTCCAGATGGAAGGCTTCTGCCAAACCTTCTCCGTCACCGAGGACGGGGACGTCAACGTCCCCTACGTGGTGCTGGACACGGACGGCAAAGGCGACCGGCTGTGGCCGGTGTACGGGCTGGAGCCGGGCATACGAGGGCTGGGCTACCGCGGCCACTCCGTCCACTGGCCGCACAGCGCCAGCCCCGGCACCGACTCGGGCTGCTGGTTTGAGTCAGGCTCCATCTGCAACGGGGGTGAGCGGGGGGCCCTTCCCCACCTCTGTCCGCTCGTGCTGTGTCTGTCTGTCCACACGGGTGTCTCCGTCGTTCAGACATCTTGCCGGCTTCGTTTCTGTCCGTCCCTCCATCCTCCCACCTTCCATTTCCCCGTCCACCCATTCCTTCATCCCTTTCTCTATCCTATCCTATCCTATCCTATCCTATCCTATCCTATCCTATCCTATCCTATCCTATCCTATCCTATCCTATCCTATCCTATCCTATCCTA
>NW_018364665.1:26801-29505 GCF_002078875.1 Numida meleagris | reverse complement strand
CTGTTGAGTGACGCTGTTGGGTGATGGTGACACAGTTGGGTGATAATGACACGGTTGAGTGATGTTGTTGAGTGATGGTTGTGCTGTTGGGTGACACTGTTGGGTGATGGTGATGCTGGTGGGTGACAGTAACACTGTTGGTTGATGGTTTTGCTGTTGGGTACTGCTGTGGGGTGATGTCTGTGCTGTTGTGTGACGCTGTGGGATGATGGTGACACTGTTGGGTGACGCTGTTTGGTGATGGTGACACTGTTGGGTGACACTGTTGGGTGATGGTGACACTGTTTGATAATGGTTGTGCTGTTGGGTGTTGCTGTTGGGTGTTGGTGCTGCTGTTGGGTGTTGGTAGAGCTGTTGGGTGATTCTGTCAGGTGGCAGTGACATTCTTGGGTGCCAGTGACGTTGGGTGATGGTGCTGCTGTTGGGTGACACTGCTGGGTGACGGCTGAGCTCTTGGCTGATGCTTTTAGGTGGTGGTGACGCTGTTGGATGGCGGTTGTACTGTTAGGTGTTGCTGTTGGGTGATGGTGACGCAGTTGGGTGATAATGACGCGGTTGAGTGACGCTGTTGAGTGATGGTGACGCAGCTGGGTGATGGTTGTGCTGTTGGGTGACACTGTTGGATGATGGTGATGCTGTTGGGTGACGGTGACACTGTTGGTTGATGGTTTTGCTGTTGGGTACTGCTGTGGGGTGCTGTCTGTGCTGTTGTGTGATGCTGTGGGATGATGGTGACGCTGTTGGGTGACACTTTTGGGTGATGCTGACCCTGTTGGTTGATGGTTTTGCTGTTGGGTACTGCTGTGGGGTGCTGTCTGTGCTGTTGTGTGATGCTGTTGGGTGATGATGACACCGTTGGGTGACGCTGCTGGGTGTTGGTTGAGTTGTTGGGTGATGCTGTCGGGTGGCAGTGACATTGTTGGTGGCAGTGACGCTGCTGGGTGACGGTGCTGCTCTTGAGTGTTGGTTGAGCTCTTGGGTGACGCTGTTGGGTGACAATTGAGCTCTTGGGTGATGCTGTTGGGTGACGGTGACGCTGTTGGGTGATGGTGACACTGTTGGATGACCGTGACACTGTTGGGTGACACTGTTGGGTGGTGGTGATGCTGTTGGGTGATGGTTGAGCTGTTGGGTGACGCTGTTGGGTGACAGTTGAGCTCTTGGGTGATGCTGTTGGGTCATGGCGACGCTGTTGGGTGACGATGACCCTGCTGGGTGATGCTGTTGGGTGACGGTGCTGCTGTTGAGTGTTGGTTTTGCTGTTGGGTGACGCTGTTGGGTGACAGCTGAGCTCTTGGGTGATGCTGTTGGATGATGGTGACGCTGTTGGGTGATGGTGACGCTGTTGGATGACCATGACACTGTTGGGTGACACTGTTGGGTGATGGTGACGCTGTTGGGTGATGGTGACACTGCTGGATGACGATGACACTGTTGGGTGACACTGTTGGGTGACAGTTGAGCTCTTGGGTGATGCTCTTGGGTGATGGTGACACTGTTGGATAATGGTGACACTGTTGGGTGACACTGTTGGGTGATGGTGACGCTGTTGGATGATGGTGACACTGTTGGATGACGATGACACTGTTGGGTGACACTGTTGGGTGATGGTTGTGCTGTCTGGTGATACTGTTGGGTGATGGCGATGCTGTTGGGTGACNTGGGGGCTGGGGCACGCTGCCTCGGGGGAGACTCACTTGGGGTGGGGAAGGAAACAATGAGGCCATAGGTCTGCCTCAACCGGGGCTGGTGGGTCCCCGTGGGTGACATGTCCCAGTAGGTGACATGTCCCAACGAGTGACATGTCCCCATGGGTGACATCTCCTAGTGTATGATGGGACCCCATGGGTGACATGTCCCCATGGGTGACATGACCCAATGGGTGATGGGACCCCATGGGTGACATGTCCCACATTGCCCAGTGGGTGAAGGGACCCCATGAGTGACATGTCTCCATGGGTGACATGACCCAATGGGTGATGGGACCCCATGGGTGACATGTCCTAGTGTATGATGGGACCCCATGGGTGACAAGTCCCAGTGGGTGACATGTCCCAGTGGGTGATGTGTCCCCATAGGTGACATGTCTCCATTGGTGACACGTTCCAATGGGTGATGGGACCCCATGAGTGACATGTCCCAATGGATGACATGTCCCAGTGGGTGATGTCTCCCAGTGGGTGATGGGACCCCATGGGTGACAGGTGCCCATGGATGATGTGTCCCCATGGGTGACACGTTCCAATGAGTGGTGTGTCCCTGTGGGTTATGGGATCCCATGGGTCCCACATATCCCAATGGGTGATGGGACCCCATGGGTGACACGTCCCAGTGGATGACATGTCCCAGTGTTTGATGGGACCCCGTGGGTGTCATGTCCCAATGGGTGACACGTCCCAGTGTATGATGGGATTCCATGACATGTCCCACGTGTCCCAGTGTGCGATGGGACCCCGTGGGTGACACGTCCCACATGTCCCATCGGGTGACATGTCCCCGTGGCCTGATGTCCCCAACGTGCTGCAGGCCGGTGGGTCCCCGCGGGTGACATCACCGTGGGTTCCATGTCCCCCCCGCCCCACGGATCCCATCCTGACCCCTTCCCCCCCCAAGGTGGATGGCAGCCGCACCAGCCTGGCCGGCCGCAGTGCTGGGGACACCAAGAGCGTCCGGAGCGTCACCGCGGCCCCCGACACCACCAACG
>NW_018364665.1:21169-25846 GCF_002078875.1 Numida meleagris | reverse complement strand
CCGCCAACTCGGTGTTGCCCCCTCCCCCCCACACTGTGGTCCCAATTGGGAAAGCCTGGTGAAGGGAGGGGAGGGGTCGGGGGTGGGATGTGGAGGAAGAGGAGGAGGAGGAGGAGGAGGAAGAGGATGGAGAGTGGGGTGGGGTGGGGTGAGGCCTCAGTGGGTCCGCTCCCCCAGGGCGACTGGGTCTGGCTGAAGAAGTTCCCTGGAGATCAGCACAGCGAGGTGAAGCCGGCTACCAAGCTGGCCTTCTGCAAGGTGGGGCGCTGGGACGGTGGTGGGGCACGAGGAGGGCAGTGGGGCATGGGGGTGGTGGTGGGACATGGAGATGGTGGTGGGGCATGGGGAGGGTGGTGGGACATGGTGATGGTGGTGGGACGTGGGGGTGGTGGTGGGGCATGGAGATGGTGGTGGGACACAGGGATGGTGGTGGGATGTAGGGATGGTGGTGGGACATGAGGACGACATTGGGATATGAGGTCATTGTTGGATTGTGGAGAACATTGTTGGGCCCCAGGGACAACGCTGGGTCACAGAGATCATGCGGGGTCATGGGGAAAATGTTGGGACATGGGGACAATGTTGGGACATGGGGACAATGTTGGGACATGGGGACAGTGTTGGGACATGGGGATATCATTGGGCCATGGGGACAGAGTTGGGCCACTGGGAGAACTTTGGGTTGTGGCGACAGTGTTTGGACACGGGGACAAAATCAGGTCATGGGGACAACGTGGGGACATGGGGGCAACGTGGGGACGTGGGAACAATGTTGGGTCTTGGGGACAATGTCAGGATATGGGAACAACATTGGGAGATGGGAGCAATGCTGGGGCACTGGGAGAACTTAGGTTTGTGAGGACGTTTGGACATGGGGACCATGTTGGGTCTTGGGGACCATGTTGGTTCATGGGGACATGAGGACATGGGGGCAACACTGGGTCGTGGCGGACAGTGCTGGATCATGGGGAGAAGACAATCTCAGGGGAGAGGGGACAATGCCGGGCCATGGGGACGACGCCGGGCCCCATCCCACGTGTCCTCTGTCCCCGGTGGCAGCTGAGGGACCTGCGGCACGAGAACGTCAACCTGTTCCTGGGCTTCTTCCACGACTGCGGGATCTTCGCCATCGTGTCCGAGCATTGCTCGCGGGGCAGCCTGGAGGACCTGCTGCGCAACGAGGACATGAAGCTGGACTGGATGTTCAAGTCGTCCCTGCTCATCGACCTCATCAAGGTGACATGCCCGGTGGCCGCCACGGCGAGGATGTCACCGTGCTGGGGGGGTGGGTGGCCGCCGTGGTGGGGTGGTGGCAGTCGGTGTGGTAACGGTNGTGGTGGGGTGGTGGCAGTCGGTGTGGTGGTTGTGGTGGTGGTGGTTCTGGTTGTGGTGGTGGTGGTGATTGTGGTGGTGGTGGTCGTGGTGGTTGTGGTGGTTGTGGTGGTGGTTGTGGTGGTGCCATGGCCTTGCCATGACTGCAAACACAGTGGTGACTGTTGTGGTGGTGGGCGTCGTGGTGACAACTGCAGGCCACAGCGTGGTGACAGTGATGCTGTTGGGTGACGCTGTTGAGTGACAGTGTCGCCGTTGAGTGACAGTGTCACTGTTGGGTGATGGCGATGCTGTTGAGTGATGGTGACACTGTCGGGTGATGCTGTTGAGTGATGGTGACACTGTTGAGCGATGGTGATGCTGTCTGCTGTTGGTGATACTATTGGATGATGCTGTTGGGTGACAGTGCCATTACTGGGTGACGGTGACGCTGTTGGGTGGCAGTGACGCTGTTGGGAGATGTTGTCAGGTGACAGCGATGCGATTGGATGATAATAATGCTGCTGGGTGACAGTGACAGTGTTGGGTGACAGTGATGCTGCTGGGTGGTGCTGTTGGGTGACGGTGACACTGCTGGGTGATGATGACGTGGTTGAGTGACGTTGTTGAGTGATGGTGACACTCAACTGTTGGGTCCAAGTGACATTGTTGGGTGGCAGTGACGTTGTTGGGTGACGGTGCTGCCGTTAGGTGTTGGTTGAGCTGTTGGGTGACAACTGAGCTCTTGGCTGATGCTTTTAGGTGGTGGTGACACTGTTGGATGGTGGTTGTGCTGTTAGGTGTTGCTGTTGGGTGATGACACTGTTGAGTGACGCTGTTGGGTGATGGTGACACAGTTGGGTGATAATGACACGGTTGAGTGATGTTGTTGAGTGATGGTTGTGCTGTTGGGTGACACTGTTGGGTGATGGTGATGCTGGTGGGTGACAGTAACACTGTTGGTTGATGGTTTTGCTGTTGGGTACTGCTGTGGGGTGATGTCTGTGCTGTTGTGTGACGCTGTGGGATGATGGTGACNCTGTTGAGTGACGCTGTTGGGTGATGGTGACACAGTTGGGTGATAATGACACGGTTGAGTGATGTTGTTGAGTGATGGTTGTGCTGTTGGGTGACACTGTTGGGTGATGGTGATGCTGGTGGGTGACAGTAACACTGTTGGTTGATGGTTTTGCTGTTGGGTACTGCTGTGGGGTGATGTCTGTGCTGTTGTGTGACGCTGTGGGATGATGGTGACGCTGTTGGGTGACACTGTTGGGTGATGGTGACACTGTTTGATAATGGTTGTGCCGTTGGGTGTTGCTGTTGGGTGTTGGTGCTGCTGTTGGGTGTTGGTAGAGCTGTTGGGTGATTCTGTCAGGTGGCAGTGACATTGTTGGGTGCCAGTGACGTTGGGTGATGGTGCTGCTGTTGGGTGACACTGTTGGGTGACGGCTGAGCTCTTGGCTGATGCTTTTAGGTGGTGGTGACGCTGTTGGATGGCGGTTGTACTATTAGGTGTTGCTGTTGGGTGATGGTGACGCAGTTGGGTGATAATGACACTGTTGAGTGACGCTGTTGAGAGATGGTGATGCAGCTGGGTGATGGTTGTGCTGTCGGGTGACACTTTTGGGTGATGCTGACCCTGTTGGTTGATGGTTTTGCTGTTGGGTACTGCTGTGGGGTGATGTCTGTGCTGTTGTGTGACGCTGTGGGATGATGGTGACGCTGTTGGGTGATGCTGTTTGGTGATGGTGACACTGTTTGATGGTGGTTGTGCTGTTGGGTGTTGCTGTTGGGGGTCGGTGCTGCTGTTGGGTGTTGGTAGAGCTGTTGGGTGATTCTGTCGGGTGACAGTGACATTGTTGGGTGGTAGTGAGGTTGTTGGGTGATGGTGCTGCTTTTGGGTGACACTGTTGGGTGACGGCTGAGCTCTTGGCTGATGCTTTTAGGTGGTGGTGATGCTGTTGGGTGGTGGTTGTGCTGTTGGCTGTTGCTGTTGGGTGATGGTGACACAGTTGGGTGGTTGATGACACTGTTTAGTGATGGTGACACAGTTGGGTGATGGTTGTGCTGTCAGGTGATACTGTTGGGTGCTGGTTGAGCTCTTGGGTGGTGCTGTTGGGTGATGCTGTCAGGTGGCAGTGACGCTGTTGGGTGACAGTGCTGCTGCTGGGTGTTGGTTGAGCTGTTGGGTGACACTGTTGGGTGACGGCTGAGCTCTTGGGTGATACTGTTGGGTGACAGTTGAGCTCTTGGGTGATGGTGACACTGTTGGATGACCATGACACTGTTGGGTGACACTGTTGGGTGATGGTGATGCTGTTGGATGTTGGTTGAGCTGTTGGGTGACACTGTTGGGTGACAATTGAGCTCTTGGTTGATGCTGTTGGGTGATGGTGACGCTGTTGGATGATGGTGACACTGTTGGATGACCATGACACTGTTGGGTAACACTGTTGGGTGGTGGTGATGCTGTTGGGTGATGGCGACGCTGTTGGGTGACGATGACCCTGCTGGGTGACACTGTTGGGTGACGGTGCTGCTGTTGGATGTTGGTTGAGCTGTTGGGTGACGCTGTTGGGTGACAGTTGAGCTCTTGGGTGATGCTGTTGGGTGATGGTGACGCTGTTGGGTGGTGGTTGTGCTGTTGGGTGACGCTGTTGGGTGATGGTGACGCAGTTGGGTGATGATAACACTGTTGGGTGACGCTGCTGGGTGTTGGTTGAGTTGTTGGGTGATGCTGTCAGGTGGCAGTGACATTGTTGGTGGCAGTGACGCTGCTGGGTGTCGGTGCTGCTGTTGAGTGTTGGTTGAGCTGTTGGGTGACGCTGTTGGGTGATGGTGACGCTGTTGGGTGATGGTGACACTGTTGGATGACCATGACACTGTTGGGTGACACTGTTGGGTGGTGGTGATGCTGTTGGGTGATGGTTGAGCTGTTGGGTGACGCTGGTGGGTGACAGTTGAGCTCTTGGGTGATGCTGTTGGATGATGGTGACGCTGTTGGGTGATGGTGACACTGTTGGATGACGATGACACTTGTTGGGTGACACTGTTGGGTGATGGTTGTGCTGTCTGGTGATACTGTTGGGTGACAATTGAGCTCTTGGGTGATGCTGTTGGGTGATGGTGACGCTGTTGGGTGATGGTGACACTGCTGGATGACGATGACACTGTTGGGTGACACTGTTGGGTGACGGTGCTGCTGTTGGATGTTGGTTGAGCTGTTGGGTGACACTGTTGGGTGACAATTGAGCTCTTGGGTGATGCTGTTGGGTGATGGTGACGCTGTTGGGTGACACTGTTGGGTGGTGGTTGTGCTGTTGGGTGATGGTTGTGCTGTCTGGTGATACTGTTGGGTGATGG
>NW_018364665.1:14869-17509 GCF_002078875.1 Numida meleagris | reverse complement strand
GAGATACGGGACCGGGATGAGGTGATGCAGGACATGGGGATGGATGGTGTCCTGTGGGATGTGAGATTTGGGGTTGGGTGGGCCAGAAATGGAGAAATGGGACCAGGATTTGATCATATGGGACACGGGGATGGATGGGGTCCTGTGGGATGTGAGATTTGGGGATGGGTGCACCAGACCTGGAGATATGGGACCGGGATGTGGTGATATAGGACACAGGGATGGATGGGGTCCTGTGGGGTTCAAGATTTGGGGTTGGGTGGATGAAATTCTGAGATATGGGACCGGGATGGGAGGATACGGGGACACGGGGATGGATGGGGCCCTTGGGGATCTGAGATTTGGGATTGGTTGCACCAAACCTGGAGATACGGGACTGGTATGAGGTGATGTAGGACATGGGGATGGAGGGGGTCCTGTGGGATCCGAGATTTGGGGTTGGGTGGGCCAAAAATGGAGATATGGGACTGGGATGGGATCATATGGGACACAGGGATGGATGGGGTGCTGTAGGATCCAAGATTTAGGGTTGGGTGGATGAAATTCTGAGATATGGGACCGGGATGGGAGGATATGGGGACACAGGGATGGATGGGGCCCTTGGGGATCTGAGATTTGGAGATGGGTGCACCAAACCTGGAGATACGGGACCGGGATGAGGTGATGTAGGACATGGGGATGGATGGGGTCCTGTGGGATGTGAGATTCGGGGTCGGACTTCTCCGCTGCTTTGGGATTTCTGACAGTTCAAGAGCATCAACAAGGGCCGGAAGACGAACATCATCGACTCGATGCTGCGCATGCTGGAGCAGTACTCCAGCAACCTGGAGGACCTCATCCGCGAGCGCACCGAGGAGCTGGAGATCGAGAAGCAGAAGACTGACAAGCTGCTCACCCAAATGCTGCCCCCGTCAGTCCCCCCCCGGGGCCGGGGAGGGGGAGGTCATTGGGGTGGGGGTGGTCCCGGACCCCCATTTGGGGTCTGTGGGGCTGGACACGGTGGCCGCCGGGGTCAGGGTTGGGGTTGGCCATGGACTCCATTTGGGATCTGTGGGGTCATGGAGGGGGTGGCCATTGGGGTCAGGGTGAGGGTGGTCATCATTTATTGGGGTTAGGTGGGGTCAATGTGGCCACTGGAGTCAGAGTGGGGGTGGTGCTGGACCCCCATTTGGGATCTGTGGGGCTGGACATGGTGGCCACTGGGGTCAGGGGGGTGGCCATCATCTATTGAGGTTGGGCAGGGTTGATGTGGCCACTGGGATCAGGGATGGGGCTGCCCATGGACCCCATTCGGGATCTGTGGGGCCGGAGAGGAGGCGGCCACTGAAGTCAGGGTGGGGGTGGTCCTGGACCCCCATTTGGGATCTGTGGGGCTGGAGAGGAGGCGGCCACCGGGGGGTCGGGGTGGGGGTTACCCATGGACCTCTTTAGGATCCATGGGGCAGGAGAAGGTGACTGGGGGCCGATGTGGCCGTGGGGGTCAGCTGGGCAGTGCCCCCCAAGCACCAATCCCCCACCTGCCACCCCCACCCCCCCCAGCTCGGTGGCCGAGGCGCTGAAGATGGGGACCCCCGTGGAGCCCGAATACTTCGAGGAGGTGACGCTGTACTTCAGCGACATCGTGGGCTTCACCACCATCTCGGCCATGAGCGAACCCATCGAGGTGGTGGACCTGCTCAACGACCTCTACACGCTCTTCGACGCCATCATCGGCGCCCACGACGTCTACAAGGTACGGCCCGGCCGCGGGACGTGGCCACCTCGGGGCCCTTGGTAGCCTCAAGGATGGGACGTGGCCACCTCGGGGCCCTTGGTAGCCACAAGGATGGAACAAGGCCACATCCTGGTCCTTGGTAGCCCCAGCAATGGGATATGGCCACCTCGTGGTCCTTGGTAGCCCCATAGTGAGACGTGGCCACGCTGTGGTCCCTGGTAGCTACAAGGATGGGATGTGGCCACCTCGTGGTCCTTGGTAGCCTCAAGGATGGGACGTGGCCACCTCGTGGTCCTTGGTAGCCTCAAGGATGGGATGTGGCCACTTCATGGTCCTTGGTAGCCCCACAGTGGGACATGGCCATGCTGTGGCCCTTGGTAGCCACAAGGATGGGACATGGCCACCTCGTGGTCCTTGGTAGCCCCATAGTGGGACATGGCCACGCTGTGGCCCTTGGTAGCCACAAGGATGGAACATAGCCACCTTGTGGTCCTTGGTAGCCCCATGGATGGAACATAGCCACCTTGTGGTCCTTGGTAGCCCCACAGTGGGATGTGGCCACCTCGGGGCCCTTGGTAGCCACGAGGATGGAACAAGGCCACATCCTGGTCCTTGGTAGCCCCAGCAATGGGACATGGCCACCTTGTGGTCCTTGGTAGCCCCATAGTGAGACGTGGCCACGCTGTGGTCCCTGGTAGCTACAAGGATGGGATGTGGCCACCTCATGGTCCTTGGTAGCCCCATAGTGGGACATGGCCACCTCACGGTCCTTGGTAGCCTCATAGTGGGATGTGGCCACCTTGGGGTCCTTGGTAGCCGCACAGTGGGACATGGCCACGCTGTGGCCCTTGGTAGCCACAAGGATGGGACGTGGCCACCTTGTGGTCCTTGGTAGCCCCATAGTGGGACGTGGCCACCTTGTGGTC
>NW_018364665.1:12179-14234 GCF_002078875.1 Numida meleagris | reverse complement strand
TGGGACGTGGCCACCAAACGGATGTGGCTCCAGGTCCCCGCGTTCCTCGGCGCCGCCTCCAAGGGCTGCGACCCCTCCCCCCAAACCATGCGAGCGCTTGACCCCACCCCGTCCCCGCAGGTGGAGACCATCGGGGACGCCTACATGGTGGCGTCGGGGCTCCCGAAGCGCAACGGCAACCGGCACGCCGGCGAGATCGCCAACATGTCGCTGGACATCCTCAGCTCCGTCGGCACCTTCAAGATGCGCCACATGCCCGAGGTGCCTGTGCGCATCCGCATCGGCCTGCACTCGGGTAAGGCCACGCCCACTTCCAGCCACGCCCACTTCCGACCACGCCCCTTCCAGGCCACGCCCCCCATTGGCTACACCCCCATGGAGGTGCCACACCCATTGGCCAATGTCAACATGACCCTGAACCCATGACCACACCCACTTCCTGTCATGCCCCCCAAATGGCCACGCCCACTTCCTGTCACGTCCACTGTGTCCACTCCCACTTCCGGTCACGCCCCAATTGGCCACACCCCCCATGGAGGTGCCACACCCGTTGGCCAATGTCAACATGACCACAAACCCATGTCCACGCCCACTTCATGTCACGCCCACATTAGCCACGCCCACTTCCGGCCACAGCCACGATGGCCACGCCCCTTCCAGGCCACGCCCCCCATTGGCCACACCCCCATGGAGGTGCCACACCCATTGGCCAATATCAACATGACCGTGAACCCATGTCCACACCCACTTCCTGTCATGCCCCCCAAATGGCCACGCCCACTTCCTGTCACACCCACCGTGTCCACTCCCACTTCCGGTCACGCCCACAAATGGCCACACCCCTTCCAGGCCACGCCCCCATTGGCCACACCCCCATGGAGGTGCCACACCCATTGGCCAATGTCAACGTGACCACAAACCCATGTCCACACCCACTTCCTGTCACGCCCACATTAGCCACGCCCACTTCCGGCCACAGCCACGACGGCCACGCCCCTTCCAGGACACGCCCCCCCTGGCCACACCCCCAAGGAGGTGCCACACCCATTGGCCAATGTCAACGTGACCAAGAACCCATGTCCACGCCCACTTCTGGCCACACCAATACTGGCCACGCCCACTTCCTGTCACGCCCACATTGGTCACGCCTCCACCATGGACACGCCCCTCTTGGCCACACCCCCATGGAGGTGCCACGCCATTGGCCGGCGTCAACATGGCCACGATCCCATGGCCACACCCACTCATCCGTGTCCACGCCCACTTCCGGTCACGCACACGATGGCCACGCCCACTTCCGGTGACACTGACATTGGCCACGCCTCCAGTGACCCCCGTGCCACATTCCCATTGGCCACTCCCCCATGGATGTTCCGCTCCATTGGCCAGGACCCAAGTACCACCCCCTCGTCCCATGGCCACGCCCACTCTTGGACACGCCCCACGCTGACCACGCCCCCTCCACGCCCACACCCCAAGAAGCTGCCACGTCATTGGCTGAGGTCAACGTGGCCTCGGCCCAATGGCCACGCTTTCTGGCCACGCCCACCCCGGGTCACACCAAGCAGGCCACGCCCACTTCCTGCCACGCCCCCTCCACACCCCCACCCTAAGGAGCTGCCACGCCATTGGCCAACCTCAGCACGGCCACGACCCTATGGCCACGCCCACTTTTCCGTGGCCACACCCACTTCTGCACCCGTCTTCATTGGCCGCGCCCCTTCGTGACCGCACCTGCCCCACGGACGCATTCCTATTGGCTCCGCCTTTTGGAGATGCCACGCCATTGGCCAGCACCCAAAGGCCACGCCACCCCTCATGACCACGCCCCCTCCGCCCCCACACCCCAAGAAGCCACCGCGCCATTGGCCAACCTCAACATGGCCATGACTCAACGGCCACTCCCACCGCCCCGTGGCCACGCCCACTCCCGGCCAAGCTCACATTGACCACGCCCACTTCTGGCCACACCCCCTCCATGCCCACTCCCCAAGAAGCCGCTACGCTATTGGCCAACCGCAGCACAGCCCCCATCCCACGGCCACGCCCACTCCG
>NW_018364665.1:6100-8288 GCF_002078875.1 Numida meleagris | reverse complement strand
TCTATGGTCATCTCTATGGTCAACTCTCCAGTCACATTTGGAGTTCTCCAAACCATAGAAATGAGGCCAGTCCACTCCACGGCCCCTCTAGGAGTCCTCTCATTGCTCATCTCTATGGTCATTCCTCCGGTCATTTCTATAGTCACCACTTTAGCAGTTCTCCCAACCACGGAGATAAAGCCAGGCCAGTCCAGTCCACAGCTCCTCTATACATCTCCTTGTTGGTCATCTCCATGGTTATTTCTGTGGCCACCTCTATGCTCACCAGGTTTGGAGTCCTCCAGACCATAGAGATGAAACCAGTCCAGTCCAGAGCCCCTCCCTATGTCTGCCCATTGGTCATCTCTATGGTCATCTCTATGGTCATCTCTATGGTCATTTCAACGATCACCTCTACGGTCACATTTATGGTCATCTCTATGGTCACCTCTCTAGTCACCAGGTTTGGAGTCCTCCAGACCACAGAAATGAGCGCAGTCCAGCCCACAGCCGCTCTATATGTTCTCCTGTTGGTCATCTCAATGGTCAACTCTATGGTCATATCTCTAGTCATGCTTGGAGTCCTCCAGACCATAGAGATGAGGCCAGCCCAATCCACCTTCTCCCCATGTGTCTCCTTGTTGGTCATCTCTGGGCTCACCTCTGTGCTCATCTCTCTGTCCATCTCTATGGTCATCTCTATGGTTGTTCCCACAGTCATGTCTATGGTCATCTCTATGGTCACCACATCCGCAGTGCTCCACACCATAGAGATGAAACCAAAGTGAGAGCACAGCCTCTCTGTCCCTCCCCTCACTGGTCCTCCAAACCATAGAGATGAGGCCAGCCTGACCCACAGCCCCACTGCACACCCTCTCGCTGGTCACCTCGCTGGTCACCACGTCTGGAGTCCTCCAGACCATAGAGACATGTGCCAAAGCTGCCACTCTGTCCCACCCCCTTGCACCTCTCTATGGCAATAGTACAAAGTCCTCCAAATCATAGAGTCAGAGCTAGAGCGGCTACTCCACCCTGCCTATGGTCCCAGAGCGCATTCTGGGCCACCGCCCACCCTTCTTCCTGTGGGTGCAGGGCACGCCGGGACGGCGGCCATCTTGGAAGCTGGCAAGTGGCCATCTTGGAAGCTGGCAGAGAGGCACGCTGGGAAGTCGGCCATCTTGGAAGCTGGCAGAGCCGGAGGCATGTGGGGAGCACTCCTCGAGAACGGATTGGCTGCCGCAAGCCCCGCCCCTCTTAAAGGGAAAGGCAGACACGGGCAGGGCTTTGCCACAACACAACACGCTCTGAAAGGGGTGGGGCCACACGCGCAGCCAATGGGAAAGCAGCGTGCTTGCGGGCAGCCATCTTGGAGGGCCCCAGCAGCCAATGGGAAGGCGGCTCCTCTTAAAGGCGCAGCACCACTTCCTCCGGGCTCCACCTCCCCTCTGCCCCCTCCTCAAATCACGTGTCCCACCCCTTCCCCCCCCCTCCCTTCAGAAATATTTCTCTGTAGACCAAAAAAATGTATTTTAAAGGGACAGCGCCCGCGTTCTCTGTCGCCGTTTGTCTGTGGACAGAAAGTCCTTTGGCTCTTACGGGGGAGCGTCATGGCGGCCATCTTGTTCCTGTACCTGGTGGGGCTGGGGGGGGGTGGCACACGCAGACTTTCATTGTCACCAAGGATGGGGGTAGGGACGTCACACCGTCCACTTCAGGCAGCTGTGGGGAGAGGGAAGGGGGGGGAGGGTTCAGGGGGGGCCATGTGACCCCCCCAGTGTCACCACGTCCCCATACCGGGTGTCCCAGTATCACACAGTGCCTCCATGTCCCCATACCGGGTGTCCCAGTGCCCCCTAGGTCCCCAGCTGGCCATCCTGGTGCCCCCCAACATCCCCATGTCCTCATATTGGCTGCCTCAGTGCCCCCCCCCGAGAGCTCCTACGCCCTCATACCCGGTGCTTCAATACCCCCGTCCCCACACTGGATGCCGCAGTGCTCCCATGCCCCCACACTGGGCATCCCAGCACCCCCCAGTGCCCCTCAATGCCTCCCAGTTCCCATCCCACGCATCCCAGTGCCTCCCAGCACATCCCAGTTCCCATGCTAGACATCCCAGTGCCTCTCAGTACATCCCAGTGCCTCCCAGTTCCCATCCCAGGCATCCTAGTCCCTCCCAGTTCCCATCCCAGGCATCCCAGTGCCTCCCAGT
>NW_018364665.1:0-1459 GCF_002078875.1 Numida meleagris | reverse complement strand
CCCCGCACCGGTCTCGGCGGTGTCCGCGAAGTGCGGCAGCCTCTTCCCGGGCCTCGGCAGCCCGGCCTGCGGATCGTCCCCGAAGTTATCCCGCTCCAGCGCCTCCAACTGCCGGCACAGCCGCCGCTGCCGCGCCGCCCCGTCCAACACCCGCCGCTGCGACGGCTCCGGGACGCGGCCTGGGGGAAGGGGGGAGCGGTCGCTACCCAAAAAACGGCCGAAACCGCCCCCAAAACGGGGCCCCGAGCGCGGCCGCTACCTGACGCTTTCTTCTCCCCCATCATCGTCCGCACCGCCGCTTCCGGGCCGTTCGGAAAGCACTTCCGGTCGGGCAGGGAGGAACTTCCGGTCGGGCAGGGAGGAACTTCCGGTCTGACCCGAAGGAGCTCTTGGTCCGTCCTGGAGCCGTTTCCGGTCGGTGCGGAACCCACTTCCGGTCCTTGATAGACCCACTTCCGCCTTCGCTCGGAGGCAGCTGCTGCCCTGTCCACAGGCAACTTCCGAACTAGCAGGAAGAAGTGACTTCCGCTCTCCACCTCCAGGTAACTTCCGCCCATCCTGAAGTCACTTCCGCTCTGATTGAAAGCGTCTTCCGCCCTCACGACTCTTGAAGCCCCTTCTGCCCAATCCAGAGGTCACTTCCGCCCTTCCTGAAGCCATTTCAGCTCAGTGTAGAATCCATTCCTCTCCCATCCAGAGGCAACTTCCGCCCTGACTGAAGCCACTTCCGTCCTGACCGGCTCCCGTTTCTGCCCCACCCAGAAACCATTTCCACCTCCCTCCCCACCCAAAGGCGACTGCCGTCCGCCCAGCCACCACTTCCGCCCATCCAGAAGCCACTTCCGCCCAGTCCGGACACCACTTCCGCCCTCACCCCCTGACCCCGCCCCTTCACTCTGCCCGCGTGGCAGCGGCCCTCCCTTACCCCCGCCCCCTCTTGCGCTGATTGGCTGTCGGGAGGCCGACCGGCGCTTATTGGCTGTCGTCGGGCCGACCGGCGGACGCTGATTGGCCGCGTCCGGCGGGGGGAGGGCTACGATTGGCCGCGCGTTCCTCTCGTTCCGGAGCGGTCGCGGCCCGGTTCCGTTATGGCGGCGGCCGCGTTCCCCGTCCGTGCGCTCGTGGCCATGACCGTCGTCATAGCGCTGCCCCACGCCGCCACGCAGCGACCGCTGCGGCCCGGTACGGCCCGGCCGGGGGAGGGGGGGGGCACGGGGCGACGGGGGAGGCGCTGGGAGGGGTCAAAGGTCACGAGAGTGGGGTCAGGGGTCATGGGAATGGGGTCAGGGGTCATGAGAATGGGACTGGGGCATCAGGAGATGGGGGAGGGGTCAGAGGTCATCAGAGTGGGGTCAGGGGTCACTGGAGTGGGGTCAAGGGGAGAGAGAAGAGGGAGAAAGGGGTCAGAGGTCACATGGGAGGGGTCAGAGGTCACACAGGAGGAGTTAGAGGTCATGAG
>NW_018364664.1:35307-36485 GCF_002078875.1 Numida meleagris | reverse complement strand
TGACCCCCTAGATGACCCCGTGACCCCTAGATGACCCCGTGACCCCAAGATGACCCAATGACCCCATGACCTCGTGACCCCATGACCTGTGACCCCACATATGACCCCCTGACCTGTGACCCCGTGACCCCCTAGATGACCCCGTGACCCCACCACTGACCCTGTGACCTCATGACCTCGTGACCTCGTGACCCCCAGATGACCCTGTGACCCCACAGATGACCCCATGACCTGTGACCCCATGACCCCCCAGATGACCCCGTGACGCCGCCGATGACCATGTGACCACGTGACCTCGTGACCTCCAGGTGACCCCGTGACCCCAAGGTGACCCCATGACCCGTGACCCCCAGATGACCCCGTGACCCCTCCACTAGCCCCCCTGATGACCCCGTGACCCCTCTGATGACCCCGTGACCCCTGACCCCATGGCCCCCCCGGGTGACCCCATGGCCCCGTGACCCCCAGATGACCCCATGACCCCGTGACCCCCAGATGACCCCGTGACCCCACCGATGATGCCGTGACCCCTTGACCCCTTGACCCCCAGATGACCCCATGACCTCGTGACCCCATGACCTCGTGACCCCATGACCCGCAGTTGACCCTGGGACCCCACCGGTGACCCCATGACCTTGTGACCCCGTGAACCCCCAGGTGACCCTGGGACCCCTGGATGACCCCATGACCCCAGATGACCCCGTGACCCCGTGACCCCCGGATGACCCCGTGACCCCCAGATGACCCCGTGACCCCCGCATGGCCCCGTGCCCCCGGTTCTCACCAGCTGGTGGTAGGTGAGGCTGGGCCCGTCCTCGGCGTACAGGAACCACCAGGCGGCAGCGCCCACCGTGGCCGCCCCCACGTAACCTGGGGGGCACAGCACGGCGCGTCACCGACCCACGGCGTGACCCACGGCGCCACCCACGGCGCCACCCACGGCGCCACCCACGGCGTGACCCACACGTCCCACGGGGAACCCCAGAGGGAACACCGGGACCCCAGAGGGAATGCCGTGACCCCAGAGGGAATGCCGTGACCCCGTGACCCCATAGGGCACGCCATGATCCCATAGGGCATAACATGACCCCATAGGGCACACCATGGCCCCATAGGGCACACCATGACCCCATAGGGCACACCATGACCCCGTGACCCCATAGGGCACACCGGGACCC
>NW_018364664.1:30733-31751 GCF_002078875.1 Numida meleagris | reverse complement strand
GGATGAACTGGGAGCAACTGGGAGGGACTGAAAGAGACAGGGAGGGACTGGGAGCAACTGGGAGGGACTGGGAGCAACTGGGAGGGACTGGGAAGCACTGGGAGAAAGTAGATGGGAAATGGGAGAAATGAGGGGGACTGGAGGGGAAGTTGGGGGAGACGGTGGGGAATGGTGGAACTGGGAGGTACTGGGAGGAACTGGGACAGACTGGGATGAACTGGGAGCAACAGGAAGGCACTGGGAGGGACTGGGAGAAAGTAGATGGGAGATGGGAGAAATGAAGGGAAAAGTGGAGGAAGACTGGAAGAAAATGGAGCGGAACGGTGGAACTGGGCTGAACTGGGAGGCACCGGGCTGAACTGGGAGGCACCGGGCTGAACTGGGAGGAACTGGGAGGAAGTAGATGGGAAATGGGAGAAATGGAGGGAAACTGGAGGAAGATGGGGGGAAATGGAGCAGAACGGTGGAACTGGGAGGCACCGGGCTGAACTGGGAGGGACTGGGAGGCACTGGGAGGAAGTGGGAGGAAGTAGATGGGAAATGGGAGAAATGGAGGAGACTGGAGGGGAAACTGGAGGAAGATTGGGGGAAAATGGAGCGGAACGATGGAACTGGGCTGAACTGGGAGGCACTGGGAGGAAGTGGGAGGAAGTAGATGGAAAATGGGAGAAATGGAGGAGACTGGGGGGGAAACTGGAGGAAGATGGGGGGAAATGGAGCAGAACGGTGGAACTGGGAGGAACTGGGATGAAGTGGGAGTGAGTGGGCTGAACTGGGCTGAACTGGGAGGCACTGGGAGGGATGGGAAATGGGAGAAATGGAGGGGAAACTGGGGGAAGATGGGGAGAAAGTGGAGTGGAATGGTGGAACTGGGAGGCACCGGGCTGAACTGGGAGGCACTGGCTGAACTGGGAGGCACCGGGCTGAACTGGGAGGCACTGGCTGAACTGGGAGGCACCGGGCTGAACTGGGAGGCACCGGGTTGAACTGGGAGGCACCGGGCTGAACTGGGAGGCAC
>NW_018364664.1:26331-27776 GCF_002078875.1 Numida meleagris | reverse complement strand
TAGGGGGGGCAGGGGGTGTTGCACGAGGTTGGGTGACCTAGAACCTCGTGGAGGGGGTGCGACCCAACTGTTGGGTGACCTAGAACCTCGTGGAGATGGCGTTTCCCGCTGTTGGGTGACCTAGAACCTCACGGAGGCGGCATTTCCCACTGTTGGGTGACCTAGAACCTCGTGTAGATGGCATTTCCCACTGTTGGGTGACCTAGAACCTCGTGTAGATGGCGTTTCCCGCTGTTGGGTGACCTAGAACCTCATGTAGATGGCGTTTCCCACTGTTGGGTGACCTAGAACCTCACAAAGGTGGCATTTCCCACTGTTGGGTGACCTAGAACCTCAAAAAGATGGCACCATACACTTCTGGGCGATCTAGAACCTCACGTAGATGCCATTTACCCTCACAAAGATGGCACCGTACACTGTTGGGTGACCTGGAACCTCATGGAGATGACATGAACAACTGTTGGGTGAGCTAGAATCTCACAGAGATGGTGCCATCCACTGCTGGATGACCTAGAACTTCATGGAGATGGCATTTCCCACCCATTGGATGACTTAGAACGTAAGGGATATGGCATTTCCCAGCCAATGGGTGACCTAGAACCTCGCGAAGATGGCATTTCCCACTGCTGGGTGATCTAGAATCTCATGGAGGTGGCATTTCCCACTGTTGGGTTACCTAGAACTTCAAGTAGATGGCACCAGCTACTGTTGGGTGACCTAGAACCTCATGGAGATGGCACCATCCACTATTGGGCGACCTAGAACCTCATGGGGATGGCATTTCCCACCCATTGGATGACCTAGAACTTCATGGAGATGGCATTTTGCACCCATTGGATGACTTAGAACGTAATGGAGATGGCATTTCCCAGCCAATGGGTGACCTAGAACCTCACAGAGATGGCATTTCCCACTGCTGGGTGACCTAGAACCTCACAGAGGTGGCATTTCCCACCCATTGGATGACCTAGAACCTCATGGAAATGGCATTTCCCACCCACTGGATGACCTAGAACTGCATGGAGATGGCACCATCCACTATTGGGCAACCTAGAACCTTATGGGGATGGCATTTCCCACCCATTGGATGACCTAGAACCTCATGGGGATGGCATTTCCCACCCATTGGATGACCTAGAACCTCATGGAGATGGCATTTCCCACTGCTGGGTGACCTAGAACCTCACAGAGGTGGCATCTCCCACCCATTGGATGACCTAGAACCTCACAGAGATGGCATTTCCCACTGTTGGATGGCCTAGAACCTCATGGAGATGGCATTTCCCACTGTTGGGTAACCTAGAACCTCACAGAGATGGCACCATCCACTGTTGGGTGACCTAGAACCTCGTGAAGATGGCATTTCCTACTGTTGGGTGACCTAGAGCCTCACAGAGATGGCATTTCCCACCCCTTGGATGACCCAGAACCCCCCCAGCGACGCC
>NW_018364664.1:16989-17955 GCF_002078875.1 Numida meleagris | reverse complement strand
ACGTGGTCAACAAGGTCAATGGGGTCAGTGGGGTGGTGGTGGGACCCAATAGGGTCAGTGGGGTCGTGGTGGGGACCCGTGGGGTCAATGGGGTCAATGGGGTCGTGGTGGGACCCAGTGGGGTCAGTGGGGTTGGAGGACATCTATGGGGTCCATGGGGTTGTGGTGGAACCAATGGGGTCCATGGGGTCGTGGTGGAACCCAGTGGGGTCAGTGGGGTTGGAGGGCATCTATGGGGTCAATGGGGTCATGGTGGGACCCAATGGGGTCAATGGGGTCGTGCTGGGGACCCATGGGGCCAGTGGGGTTGGAGGGCATCTATGGGGTCAATGGGGTCGTGGTGGGACCCAATGGAGTCAGTGAGGTCATGGTGGGACCCAATGGGGTCAATGGGGTCGTGGTGGGACCCAGTGGGGTCAGTGGGGTCCATGGGGTCGTGGTGGGAACCCATGAGGTCAATGGGGTCGTGGTGGAGACCCATGGGGCCAGTGGGGTTGGAGGGCATCTATGGGGTCAATGGGGTCGTGGTGGAACCCATGGAGTCAGTGGGGTTGGAGAGCATCTGTGGGGTCAATGGGGTCGTGGTTGGACCCAGTGGGGTCAGTGGGGTCCATGGGGTTGTGGTGGGGACCCATGGGGTCAGTGGAGTTGGAGGGCATCTATGGGGTCAGTGGGGTCGTGGTGGGAACCCATGGGGTCAATGGGGTCATGGTGGGACCCCAAAGTTGTCCCCAGAGGAGTCTTATGGGGTTGGGGATCTTCTTATGGTGTCGAGAGTCTTACGGGGTCGGGGGTCTTCTTACGGGGTCAGGGATCTTATGGGGCTGGGGGTCTTCTTATGGGGTCAGGGGTCTTCTTATGGGGTTGGGGGTCTTCTTATGGTGTTGAGGGTCTTACGGGGTCGGGGGTTTTCTTACGGGGTCAGGGTTCTTATGCGGTCGGCAGTCTTCTTATGGGGTCGGGGAT
>NW_018364664.1:6488-9804 GCF_002078875.1 Numida meleagris | reverse complement strand
GGGTCAGAGGTCAGCTATGGGGCCAAGGGTCAGCTATGGGGTCAGCGGTGGGGTTAGGGGTTGGGGTCAGGGGTCAGCTATAGGGTCAGGGGTCAGCTATGGGGTCAGGGGTAGGGTCAGGGTTTGGGGTCAGGGGTCAGCTATAGGGTTAGGGGTCAGCTATGGGGCCAGGGGTCAGCTATGGGGCAGCTGTGGGGCGGCCATGGGGCAGCCGTGGGGCTGATGTCCGCCCCACAGACGATCTTCTGTGGGTCTCTATGGATCTCTATGGAGCCTCTATGGATCCCTATGGGGCCTCTCTTGGGCTACAACTGGCTCTGTCTGGGGCAGCTATGGGGCAGCTGTGGGGCACTATGGGGCACTATGGGGCTGCCCCACAGACGATCTTCTATGGGTCTCTATGGATCTCTATGGAGTCTCTATGGATCTCTATGGAGCCTCTATGGATCCCTATGGGGTCTCCCTTGGGCTACAAGTGGCTCTCTCTGGGGCGGCTATGGGGCAGCTATGGGGCAGCCATGGGGCGCTATGGGGCTGATGTCTGCCCCACAGATGATCCTCTATGGGTCTCCATGGATCTCTATGGAGTCTCTATGGGTCTCTGTGGATCTGTATGGAGTCTCTATGGATCCCTATGGGGTCTCCCTTGGTCTACAACTGGCTCTCTCTGGGGCAGCTATGGGGCAGCCGTGGGGCAGCCATGGGGCGCTATGGGGCTGATGTCTGCCCCACAGATGATCTTCTGTGGGTCTCTATGGATCTCTATGGAGTCTCTATGGATCTCTATGGAGCCTCTATGGATCCCTATGGGGTCTCTCTTGGGCTACAACTGGCTCTCTCTGGGGCGGCTATGGGGCAGCTATGGGGCAGCCATGGGGCACTATGGGGCTGATGTCTGCCCCACAGATGATCTTCTGTGGGTCTCTATGGATCTCTATGGAGTCTCTATGGATCCCTATGGGGTCTCTCTTGGGCTACAACTGGCTCTCTCTGGGGCAGCTATGGGGCAGCCGTGGGGCAGCCATGGGGCGGCCATGGGGCGCTATGGGGGTGATGTCTGCCCCACAGACGATCTTCTATGGGTCTCTATGGATCTCTATGGAGTCTCTATGGATCTCTATGGAGCCTCCATGGATCTCTATGGAGCCTCTATGGATCCCTATGGGGTCTCCCTTGGGCTACAACTGGCTCTCTATGGGGCAGCTATGGGGCGGCTATGGGGCAGCTATGGGGCAGCCGTGGGGTGCTATGGGACTGATGTCTGCCCCACAGACGATCTTCTGTGGATCTCCATGGATCTCTATGGAGCCTCCATGGATCTCTATGGAGCCTCTACGGATCCCTATGGGGTCTCCCTTGGTCTACAACTGGCTCTCTCTGGGGCGGCTATGGGGCAGCTATGGGGCGGCCGTGGGGCGGCTATGGGGCGGCCGTGGGGCTCACCTTGCAGACGGACATCTGGTTGGTGGTGAGGGTGCCGGTTTTGTCGGAGCAGATGACGGAGGTGCAGCCCAGGGTCTCCACGGAGGGCAGGCTGCGCACGATGGCGTTCTTCTTGGCCATGCGCCGCGTCCCCAGCGCCAGGCACGTGGTGATCACCGCCGGCAGCCCTAGAGCGGACAGCGCCCCATAGCGGGGAAGGCGTCACCCCATAGCGGGGGCGGCGCTGCCCCATAGCGGGGACATTGTCGCCCCATAGCGGGGCCGGCATCACCCCATAGCGGGGGCATTGTCGCCCCATAGTGGGGCTGGCGTCACCCCATAGCGGGGGCATTGTCGTCCCATAGCTGGGATGGCGTCACCCCATAGCGGGGCTGGTGTCACCCCATAGCTGGGACATTGTTGCCCCATAGTGGGGCTGGTGTCACCCCATAGCAGGGGCAGCGCTGCCCCATAGCGGGGACATTGTCACCCCATAGCGGGGCCGGCGTCACCCCATAGCTGGGGCATTGTCGCCCCATAGTGGGGCTGGCGTCACCCCATAGCGGGGGCATTGTCGCCCCATAGCGGGGACGTGGTCGCTCCGTAGCAACAGCGCCACCTGGTGGCGACTCCAACATCCCATAGGGAAACCGTCGCCCCATAGCGGGGACAACATTACCCCATAGCGACAGTGCTGCCCCATAGCGGGGACATTGTGACCCCATAGCGGGGGCAGCGCTGCCCCATAGCGGGGACATTGTCGCCCCATAGCGGGGCCGGCGTCGCCCCATAGCGGGGGCATTGTCACTCCGTAGCAACAGCGCCACCTGGTGGCGACGCCAACGTCCCATAGGGAAACCATCACCCCATAGTGGGGACATTGTCGCCCCATAGCGGGGCTGGCGTCACCCCATAGCGGGGGCATTGTCGCCCCATAGCGGGGCTGGCGTCACCCCATAGCTGGGACATTGTCGCCCCATAGCGGGGGCATGGTCGCCCCATAGCAACAGCGCCACCTGGTGGCGACGCCAACATCCCATAGGGAAACCATCACCCCATAGCGGGGTTGGCGTCACCCCATAGCGAGGACAGCTCTGCCCCATAGCGGGATGGCGCCGCCCCATAGCGGGGACAGCGCTGCCCCATAGCGGGACATTGTCACCCCATAGGATCCCCTATTAGACCCCGTCGAACCCCATAAAACCCCCATAAGACCCCACAGGACCCCTCTAAGATCCCATAGAACCCCATAAAACCCCTCTAAGACCCCATAGGACCCCTCTAAGTCCCCACAGGACCCCTATAGGGCCCCATAGAACCCCATGAAACCCCTCTAAGTCCCCATAGGACCCCTCTAAGACCCCACAGGACCCCATAGGACCCCTCTAAGACTCCACAGGACCCCTATAGGGCCCCATAGAACCCCATAAAACCCCTCTAAGACCCCACAGGACCCCATAGGACCCCTCTGAGACCCCACAGGACCCCATAGGACCCCTCTAAGACCCCACAGGACCCCTTTATGACCCCATAGAACCCCATAAAACCCCTCTAAGACCCCATAGGACCCCACAGAATCCCTTTATGACCCCTCAGGACCCCTTTATGACCCCATAGGACCCCTCTAAGACCCCACAGAACCCCTTTATGACCCCGTAGGACCCCTTTATGACCCCATGGAACCCCGTAAAACCCCTATAAGTCCCCATAGGACCCCTCTAAGACCCCACAGGACCCCTTTATGACCCCATAGAATCCCATAGTCCCCATAGGACCCCTCTGAGACCCCACAGAACCCCTTTATGACCCCTCAGGACCCCTTTATGACCCCATAGGACCGCTCTAAGACCCCATAGGACCCCTCTGAGACCCCACAGAACCCCTTTATGACCCC
>NW_018364664.1:0-1233 GCF_002078875.1 Numida meleagris | reverse complement strand
GCCCCATTCACAAATCTGTGCCCCCATTCACACATCTGTGCCCCATTCACACACACATCGCATTCCCATTCACAAATCTGTGCCCCATTCACACATCTGTGCCCCATTCACGCACACATCTGTGCCCCATTCACACATCACATTCCCATTCACACACTTGTGACCCATTCACACACACACCTGTGCCCCATTCACAAATCTGTGCCCCCATTCACAAATCTGTGCCCCCATTCACACACACGTCTGTGTTCCATTCACAAATCTGTGCCCCATTCACACATCACATTCCCATTCACACACTTGTGACCCATTCACACACACATCACATTCCCATTCACAAATCTGTGACCCCATTCACACATATCTGTGTTCCACTCGCACACCTGTGCCCCATTCACACACACATCTGTGTTCCATTCACACACCTGTGCCCCATTCACACACACATCTGTGCCCCATTTGCACACTCATTATCCTCTTTGCACACCTGTGCCCCCTTTGCACACTCTCTCCCCCTTGCACACTCATTCCCTTTCCACACTCTCTCTTTGCACACTAGTGCCCCCTTTCCACACTCATTTCCCCTTTCCACACTCATCCCCCCTTGCACGCTCGTTCCCTTTCTTGCACACTCATTCCCTCCTTTCTTGCACACTCATTCCCCACCTTGCACACTCACTTCCCTTTCCACACTCATCCCTTTCCACACTCATTTCCCCTTTGCACACTCCATCCCCTTTCCACACTCACCCCCCTTCGCACGCTCATTTCCCCTTCACACACCCACTCCCCCTTGCACACTCATTTCCTTTCCACACTCACTCCCCCTTCACACACTCATTCCCTTTGCACACTCTCCCCCCCTTTGCACACTCATTTCCTTTCCACACTCTCAGCCCCTTCACACACTCGTGTCCCTTTGCACACTCGTTTCCACACTCACCCCCCTTTGCACGCTTGTGTCCCCTTTGCACACTCACCCCTTCTTCACACGCTCATTCCCTTTCCACACTCGCTCCCCGCTTCGCACACCCGTGCCCCCTTTGCACGCCCGCGTGCCCCCCGTCGCACACGCACCGGTGAGGATGGACTGGTCGACGCGCAGCGTGGTGGATTTGATGGAGATGATGCGGATGTCGGCCGGCACCTTGTCCCCCACTGCACACACAGCGCGTTACTGGGAGCACTGGGACGGACTGGGAGGGACTGGGGGGGTTACTGGGAGCACTGGGA
>NW_018364663.1:38934-40021 GCF_002078875.1 Numida meleagris | reverse complement strand
CCACATAGCCTCTTAAGGACCGCCCTCCTATGTTCCCTCAAAGGCCCCTAGGGACCCCACAAACCTCCCAGAGCCCCCCCAGACACCCCCTTAAATCCGCCCCGAATGCCCCGCATCCCTCAATCCCCGCCACGCACCCACTGCACCTCCTCCCGGCAGCTCAGTCCGTTGTAGTCGCACAGCGCCGCATACGTGTCCGAGAAGCCCCCTGTGAGGTGGGGTGGGGGTTGGGGGGGGTTGGGGCTTTATCCCCCAGCCCTTGGGACACGGTGCCGCTGTGCAGGTCCCTGCCCGAGGCCGAGGGCAGCGTGGAGAACGACGGCTTTGACGTGGCGGAGAGCCAGGCCCTCATGAGCCGGCTGCAGTGGGACGGCGCCTCCGACATCTCCCCCTCGGACTCGGCCTCCTCCAAAGCCAGTGAGTGCTGGGGCTGGGGGGCGGAACGGGGGGGGGACCCCAGCGCTGAGCTCCATGGCCCCCCTCCCAGGCCAGCCGTGCCCTACACCACCCCCCCATTGCCCCCCACCCCCCGCAGGTACCAACAACTCCGAGTCCCGCAAGACCAAGAAGAAGAAGCCCCACCTGGGGCTGGTGAGCGGCGCCCCGGGGCTGGGCTCCAGCAAGAAGAAGAAGCCCAAGCCCCCCGCCCCCCACACCCCCAGCATCTACGATGACATCAACTGAGCCCCACGGGGCGGGCGGACGGACAGACACAGACAGACACAGACAGATGGACGCGGGGTACCCGGGGCTGGAGGATGCAGGACTTGGCCATTGCCGGGGGAGGGGGGGGTGTGGGGCTGGAGTTGGGAGCCCCTGTTCGTGCCCCTCACCCCCCCAACCTGTCTCCCCCCCCAGCCCGGTGCCTCTATTTATTCTGTGACGTTGTTTTTGTACTGGGGGGTGTTCCGTAAGTGCCCCCCACCTCTTTGCACCGCTCCCCCCCCCTGAGTCCTGCTACCGTCCCCTGCATTCCCCCCTCGGAGCACCCCGGGGGGTGATAGGGCTCTTGAGGGGGGGGGGGCACAGAATTCCCTGTTGCTCCAGGCGGGTGCTTCTGGCTGAGGATGGGGGGGAGTACGGTGGG
>NW_018364663.1:26351-31264 GCF_002078875.1 Numida meleagris | reverse complement strand
GCCGGGGCGGGGGGGGGCCGGGTCGCCCCCGCGTCAGCCCCGCGTCCCCTCACCTCCCACAGCTCCGGCGGAACGGCCTCCAGCCACGTGTCGGCGGGGGGGACGCGGTCGTAGGCGTTGAGCAGCAGCTCCAGCGCCGGGGGGTGCGCGCAGCAGAACTTCAGCATCTGGCGGCGCGGGGACGCGGCACCGGGTCACAAACAGTGCCACGTCCCCTGCCACAGCGCCCCGTGTCCCCACGGCCCAACGATGCCACATCCCACGTCCCACCGATGCCGTGTCCCCGTGTCCCATCACTGCCCCATCCCCAGCTCACAGTGGCCCCGTGTCCCTATGGCGCACGGATGCCACATCCCCATGTCACACCACCCCGTGTCCCCACGTCCCACCAGTCCCATGTCACATCAATGTCACATCCCCGTGTCACACCTGTGCTGGGTTCCCGTGTCACGCCCAGGTGATGCCCTTCTGTCACACTGGCCCCTTGTCACACTGGTCCCATGTCTCCGCGTCCCACCAATGCCGCGTCCCCGTGTCCCACCGCCCCGCGTCCCCATGTCCCATCACTGCCCCATCCCCAGCTCGCAGTGGTCCCGCGTCCCTATGGCGCACGGATGCCACGTCCCCACGTCCCCGTGTCCCCCCCCGTCCCCCACCTTGGGCCGCACGGGCCCGGCGCCGTGCTCCAGCAGCAGCGCGATGGTTCGCTCGGGGCAGTGCCGCCGGTACTCGGGGACGGCTCTGAGGGCGCAGTCCATGGGGGTGTCCCCGGCTCCGTTGGGGGCGGTGGGGTCGGCGCCGTGCCGCAGCAGCAGCCGCGCCAGCCCGTGCTGCGCGTTGCCGCAGGCGTTGTGCAGGGGCGTGTGGCCTTTCCGCCCCGCGGCCGCGGGGTCGGCGCCGGCCGCCAGCAGCCGCTCGGCCACCAGGCAGAACGCGGGCCCCTCGCGGGGCCGCTCGGCGCCGGAGCAGGCGGCGTTCAGAGGGGTCTCCCCTTGGCGGCTGCGCAGCGCGGGGTCGGCCCCGTGCCGCAGGTACAGCCCCACGTGCGCCGCCAGCCCCCGGCCCGCGGCCACGTGCAGCGCCGTCAGGGCCCGATCCCGCGTCGCCAGGTTCACCCGCGCCCCGTGGGCCAGCAGCAGCTCCGCGCACCTGCGGGGCGGGCGTGGGGCGGGGTGAGACCCCCGGCTCCCGGCACGGATCGCCCCGCACCCCCCACCCACGGGGGCGGTCCCAGCCAGCGGGGCGGCGCTGCGGGCGGGGATGGGCGATGGGCGTGGCTCTATTGGGGCGTGGCTTAGCGTGAGGGGGCGGGGCTTTAGGTTGGGTTTGCGCTATTTGGGGCGTGGCTTGTTGCGGGGAGCCAATGGGAATTCGAGCGTGAGGCGGAGCCTCTCATGCAAATGAGGAAGGTAAATGTGGGCGTGGCTTGCGGAAGGCGGGGCTTCAGTGTGTGGGCGAGGCCTGGGGGTGCAGGAGGGGCGGTGGGCGGGGCTTTGAGAGTGGGCGTGGCCATACGGTCAAAGTGACCTGGAGCGCAGGTGTGAGAGCGTGGGCGTGGCGATCGTGGGGGGCGTGGCAAGATATGCAAATCGATGGGTGGGGCCTATCGCCTCGTCTGGGCGGGGCTTAACATGCAGATTGCGTGGGAGGTGCCTAGGAGGGGTGGCACGGGGGGCGGGGCCCCGCATGCAGATGAGGGGCGGGGCTTGGTGCTGGGGGCGGGGCTTGGCGGTGGGGGGCGGGGCGTACTGCAGGCTGTCGGGCGCGGTGCAGAGGTGCAGCGGGGCGCTGCCGTCGGAGCTCAGCAGGTTGGGGTCGGCCCCGAAGGCCAGCAGCAGGCGGGTGCAGGCGGGCCGGGGGGCGGCCACGCTGTCGTGCAGAGCCCCCCGCCCCCCCACCACGGCGTCCACCTCCGCCCCGCGCAGCAGCAGGTGCCGGGCACACTCCTCGTAGCCGCGGGCGGCCGCGATGCGCAGCGCCGATGTCTGCTGCGTGCGGGGGCTCAGCACCCACAGCCCTGCGGGGAGGGGCCGTGTTGGGGGGGGCAGCCCCCCGCCCATAGCCCCCGAGGGGCGGCGCGAGCCCCCTCGTCCCCAGCATCGCCCATGGGGAGCGGAAACCCCCGCATCCTCCCCATTTTTCCCCACGGAGGAGCTCAGGGCTCTGCTCTCCCCTTTCCAGAACTGAAGCCCCCCCCCAGAGGAAGGGCCCCCCCTCTATCATGAGGGCCTCCCCTTCCGAAGTTTGCCCCCTCCCCAAAACGAGCATCTCCCCCCTCCGCTGTTATGCACCCCTCCCAATTCAGAGCCCCCCTTCCAAATGTAGGGACCCCTCCTACAAAACCAGCGCCTCCCCCGCGAGGGTTGGGCCCCTCCTTACCCAACCAAGGCCCCTCCTCCCAAATTCCCCGACCCCTTCCAAAATTACAGATCCCCCCCTTCTGAAACGAGGGGACTCATCCCTCCAAAATCAGGGCCCCCTCCCTCAGCCTCTTCCAAAATGAGGGAACCCTTACACCCCGCCCCCCTCCTCCATAGCCCCCCATGAGCAGCACATGAGCACCCCCCCAGCCCCGTACCCTGCTCGGGTGACCACACCAGCTCCTCGCTGACCGTCTCCAGCACCATGTTGGCGGTGCTCTCGTCCCGGAAGATGCCTTGGACGCGCTGCAGGTCCCCGGCGTACAGAGCATTGTGCACCGCCGGGTCCCGGCAGCACCGTGCTCGCCGGGCGAGGGGGGGGCGGGGGATGGGGGGCAGCAGGCGGCGCGCGGCCGACTCCCGGGCCAGGGCCCTTCTCTGCTCCTCCAGCTCCAGCAGCTCCCGCTGAGCCCGTAGCGAGCGGAGAGCGGACGAGGAGAAGGCGAAGGTTTCCTGGGCCATGGGGTGGGCGCTGCAGCCCCCGGGGGCCGCGTCCTGCAAGTGGGGTCGGGGTTATAAATAGGGCTCCTGCTTCATCCCGCACCCAGAGCGCGGCCCTATAAATAAACACGGTAAACAGAGTCACGTTGGCTGGGGGGGTGGGGGGAAGGGAGGGTGGCAGGGAGCGTAACCTGGGGGTGGGTGCGGTGTCAAATCTGGCGGGGAGAATTGGTTTTGTGGGTGCAGGGCGCAGTGGGGAAGCCCCATGTGAAGGGTTTGGGGCTGAGGGTGGAATGAACCAGAGGTGCAAGAGGAGAGCAGAGCCAACAGCCCTTTAATGTGGGTTTGGGTGCTGGGGGGCAGGGGGGAGGTGGGGGCCGGAGCCCCCTCTGTGCAGGGCTCCCCAGTGCCCCCAGCCCCAGAGCAAAGGCACAGAGGGACGGGACGCGGCCGGAGCAGCAGCTGCCTGCTGGGAGCAGCATGGCCCGGCGCCCACGCTCAGCTGCAGTCAGACTGGGCCGAGAAGAAATCCTCGGGGAGCTCTCGCAGCAGCCAGTCCAGGTCATCTGCAGGAGGGGAAGGACAGGGAAGGTGTCAGCGCGTGGCCGCACACAAGAAGGGGCTCTGGGAGCTTTCCCCGTGGGTGCAGGGCTCGGTCCTCACCCAAGTCGGTCGTGTCGCAGCCGCCGCTCCCTGGGGGCTCCCGCTGCCCGCGCTCCCTGCTCTGTGGGTGCAGCCAGGGGCCTTTGGGCGGCTGCTGTGCATCAGGGCCGCCCGTCCTCAGCTGTTCCCTGTCCCCGTGCGCAGGGATGTGGTGGGGGATCGGGGCAGAATGCTCCTGGGATAACGCGGCCGGGGTGGGGACCTGCAAAAAAACCTGAGCTGCTGGAAGTCCTGCAATGGGGGGTGGGGGTCCGTCCTTCCCTGCTCGCCCCCAGCTCACCTCCGGTTGCGAGAGGCCAGCGTCGGGCTCGGGCACGTAGATCCGGAGCAGGTTGTTGGGGGTGACGTTGAGGTAGTGGTTGCGGTGGGAGGGGGAGAAGACGCCCACCTGGGAGGGCAGAGCCGCGGGTTGGGGCAGAGCTCAGAGCCCACGGTGCCCCAAGGGCTGCCCCCCCCCCGCCTCCCACCTGCTTCAGCAGCAGCACAGCACCGGGCTTCAGCTCGCTCTGCCGCTCCTCCAGCAGCAGGCGATGCACCGTGCCCTGCATCTCCCCTGCGGGCGAGGACGGGAGCGTTACGGGGAGCACAGCTTGGGGGGGCGGGGGGGAGGGGGGACGACAAGGATGGGCCCTGAGGGCGCTCACCGGTCGGGTCCCGGAACACAGCCCCGGCGTCAACGCTGCTCCTGCTCAGGCTCTTGATCATCACGGCCATGCTGGGCACCTTGTTCCTCGGGAGCTGCCTCAGCGCTGCCTGCACGCACCCACCTCCTTGTACCGCATCCCCGACGGCAGCCCCTGCAGGGGGGGGGGAGCAGGGGGGGCCGCGCTCACCTTGCGCAGCACCATGACCACGCTGTAGGTCCTGAGGAAGCAGCCGGGGTCCCTCTCGTCCAGACCCAGCTCCATCTTCATGGTGAGCCAGGGGCCCTTCCCGAAATCCTCTTCTGCGGGCGGTGGGGAGCTGGGCAGCTCCTGGGGGTGCGGCAGAGCAGCGCTCAGACCCCCCCCCCCCCCGCGTCCCCCGAGGGCTGCGTGCGCCCCACGGAGCGGGGAAGGGGCTCACCTCCGCCCGCAGCTTGGCCACAGCCCCGTGAACCGGCGCCGTGGGGGTCGGGACGAGGATCTGCTCCAGGTGCTGCTTCCCGAGGTGCTTGGGGGGGGCGGAAAAGAGAAAACGCGTTTGCGCTCCGAATTCACGGGCAGCCCCACATCGCTGGGGGGCAAAGCAGCACCGGGGGGGGGACCCCACGGCCACAGCCCCTCGGCACCCACCTGCTGCTGCGGGAGGAGCCCCGCGGGGCCCGGGAAGCGGCGGCTCTTCCCCTTCGTCGTGGGGCGGGGGGCGGCGGGGGGGGCTCTGCTGGCGGCCGCCACCAGCTGCACCACG
>NW_018364663.1:24549-25793 GCF_002078875.1 Numida meleagris | reverse complement strand
GTGTCCATGCACACATACGTGTCAATGCACACATACATGTCCATGCACACATACGTGTCCATGCACGCATACGTGTCCATGCACATATACGTGTCAATGCACACATACGTGTCAATGCACACACACGTGTCCGTGCACACATACATGTCAATGCACACATACATGTGACTGCGCATGCGTGTTAACGGGCGCACACGTGTTAGCGCATACTCACGCATCCACGTACACGCCCGCACCGTGGCGCAGCCCCGTGTCACCGCGCGGCCCCTTTAAGGCCCCGCGCGTCAGAGGGCAGAAATCCGCCCGCGCCGCCGCTCTTAAAGGGGACGCGGCGCCTCGCGGGAGCGCCGCGCGCGCGCACGTGTGCGTGGGGCGAAGTGCACGGGCACGCGCACGCGGGTGGGGCCGGGGGTGCGTGGGGCGCGCTCGTGTCGTGGCAGGTTTGTGCGTGTGTGTGCGTGAGAGCTCGCCTCGCTGCATACATCTGTATTTGCGGGCTCCGATGTTAGTGCACACGCGTGTCATTGCACGCACGTATTGTTGCACATGCTCACATCAATGCACGTGGACGTGTAAATGCATGCACCATCATGCACTTATGGGTCACTGCATGCACACGTATGGCAATGCACACATGTTTGCACACACACGTGACTATAGACACACATGTTATTGCAACCACAGGTCATTGCACACGCATGTCACTCCATACACACATTGGTGCACGTATACATGTTCCTGCAGACGCGCATTGCTGCATGCATACCCATCCTTGCACACTCACACGTCACCACGTGACACACGTACATCAGCACACACATGTTATAACACACTGATGAATCATGAGATGCGCATACCCCTACATACATGTGCTATTGCACGCACACGTGTGTCCATGCACAGGCACGCATTGTTGCACACGCACATCATTGCACGCACACATCAGTGCACATGCATGTGAGTGGGCACACATGTCAGTGGATGTACATGTATCCATGCAGACCAGTAATGGGCTCACACGCATCTATGCACACGCATGTCACTGTGCACACATGTCTGTGCACACGCATGTGGATGGGCACACCATGCACAGGCATGTTAACGGGCACACCCGTGTCCATGCACATGCGTGTCAGTGCGCACGCATGTCAACACACATACATGTGAACGGGCACACCTGTGTCAATGCACACACACGTGTCCATGCACACATACGTGTCAATGCACACATACATGTCCATGCA
>NW_018364663.1:17850-19143 GCF_002078875.1 Numida meleagris | reverse complement strand
GACCCGGAGTGCAGCGCGGTGCTGGCGTGGCCCCACTGCGCTATGGGTCCCAGCGTGGCCCCACTGCACGAGGGTCTGGGAGGGGCCCGTCCCATTGAGTCCCCATTGCGCTATGGGTCCCAGTGTGTCCCCATTGTGCTGTGGGGTCCCATTCTGTCCCCGTGTCCCCGCTGCCCCATGGCGTCCCGTTGCGTCCCCATTGAGGCCCCATTGCGCTCTGGGGTCCCCTCGTGTCCCCACTGCATTAAGGTCCCTGTAGTGCGCAGGGGGTCCCATTGTGTCCCCGTTGCTCTGTAGGGTCCTATTGGCTCCCATCGTGACCCTATTGCACTATGGGGTCCCATAGCGTCCCCATCATGTGTTGGGGCCCCACTGTGTCCCCATGTCCCTGTTGCACTATGAGATCCTATTGTGTCCCCATTGCACTATGGGGTCCTATAGCATCCCCATCACATGTTGGGGCCCCATTGTGTCCTCGTGTCCCCATTGCGCTGTGCCATCCCATCACGTCCCATTGTGGCCCCGTTGCACTTTGGGGTCCCGTAGTGTTTCCATTACATCCTGGGGTCCCATCGTGTCACCATGCCCCCACTGCGCTCTGGGGTCCCCTCGTGTCCCCATTGCATTAAGGTCCCTGTAGTGCACAGCGGGGTCCCATTGTGTCCCCATTGCACTATGGGGTCCCATAGCGTCCCCATCATGTGTTGGGGCCCCATTGTGTCCCCATGTCCCCATTGCACTATGGGGTCCTGTAGCATCCCCATCACATATTGGGGTCCCATTGTGTCCCCATTGCTCTGTGGGGTCCCATTGGTTCCCATTGTGTCCCCATTGCTCTATGGGGTCCCATTGGTTCCCATTGTGTTCCCATTGCTCTGTGGGGTCCCATTGGTTCCCTCTGTGTCCCCATTGCACTATGGGGTGCCATTGTGTCCCCATTGCACTATGGGGTCCCATAGCATCCCCATCACGTATTGGGGTCCCATTGTGTCCCCATGCCCCCATTGCACTATGGGGTCCCATTGCGTCCCCATTGCTCTATAGGGTCCTGTCGGGTCCCTATTGTTCTGTTGGGTCCCGTTGTGTCCCCATTGCTCTATAAGGTCCCATTGTGTCCCCATTATTCTATAGGGTCCCATTGGTTCCCGCTGTGTCCCCATTGCTCTATGGGGTCCCATAGCATCCCCATCACATATTGGGATCCCATTGTGTCCCCACGTCCCCATTGCACTGCGGGGTCCCCATAGCACGGAGGTCCCTATCCCCATGGGGGGGGGTCCCCGTGTGCCCCTA
>NW_018364663.1:13012-15172 GCF_002078875.1 Numida meleagris | reverse complement strand
TATAGGGTCAGAGGGGCTCCCCCACCCCATAGCAGCCCTCTGGGGTCCCTATAGGGCCAGGGGAGCACCCCCACCCAATAGCAAGCCTCTGGGATCTGTATAGGGTCAGGAAGCACCCCCGCCCCATAGCAGCCCTCTGGGATCCCTATAGGATCAGAGGAGCTCCCCCACCCCATAGCAGCCCTCTGGGATCCTTATAGGATCAGAGGGTCTCTGCCACCCCATAGCAGCCCTGTGGGATCCCTATAGGGCCGGAGGGGCCGGCGGAGGCGTGCGGGGAGCTCCGTGCTGCGGGGCTGGACGCGGCGGCGCGGGAGCGGCAGCTGCAGCGGGAGCTGTTGGCCCTGAAGCAGCAGCAGCAGCTCCAGAAGCAGCTGCTCTTCGCCGAGTTCCAGAAGCAGCACGAGCACCTGACCCGGCAGCACGAGGTGCAGCTGCAGAAGCACCTCAAGGTGGGTCGGGGTTGGGGGGGGGGTGCGGATTTTGGGGGGCTCTTGTGGGGTGATGGAGACGTGGGGTGGCGCGGGTTTGGGGGTGGGTGGTTGGAGGTTGGGGGTGACGGAGCTGTGGGGCACGGCTCGTCTTGGGGTGATGGAGTTGTGGGGTGGTTTGGGGGGGACGGGGCCATGGGGCGTTGGATGTTTGGGGTGATGGAGCCATCGTGGGTGTCGCTCATTTTGGGGCGGTGGAGCTATGGGGCACGGCTGGTCTTGGGGTGATGGAGTTGGGTGATGGAGCCGTGGGGCACAGCTTGTCTCTGGGTGATGGAGTTGTGGGGTGGTTTGGGGGTGATGGAGCCGTGGGGCGTTGGATGTTTGGGGTGATGGAGCCATCGTGGGTGTTGCTCGTTTTGGGGTGATGGAGCCAATCTGGGCAGATTTGGGGTCATGGAATCGTGGGCACGGCCCATCTTGGGGTGACGGAGCCATGGGGCGCGGCTCGTCATGGGGTAATGGAGTTATAGGGCGGTTTGGGGGTGACAGAGCTGTGGGGCAGCCCATGATGGTGGAGCCATGGGGCGTTGGATGTTTTGGGGTGATGGAGCCATTGTGGGCATGGCTCATTTTGGGGTGATGGAGCTATGGGGCACGACTCGTCTTGGGGTGATGGAGTTGTAGGGTGGTTTGGGGCTGATGGAGCCATGGGGCATCGCATGATGGTGGAGCCATGGGGTGTTGCTTGTTTAGGGGCTGATGGAGCTATGGGGCACGGCTGGTCTTGGGGTGATGGAGTTGGGTGATGGAGCCATGCAGCATTGCTTGTCTTGGGGTGATGGAGTTGTAGGGTGGTTTGGGGGTGATGGAGCCGTGGGGCATCCCGTGATGATGGAGCCATGGGGCATTGGATGCTTGGGGTGATGGAGCCATTGTGGGCATGGCTCATTTTGGGGTGACGGAGCTGTGGGGCATGACTTGTTTTGGGGTGATGGAGTTGTGGGGTGGTTTGGGGGCGATGGAGCTATGGGGCATCGCATGATGGTGGAGCCATGGGGTGTTGCTTGTTTAGGGGCTGATGGAGCTATGGGGCATGGCTGGTCTTGGGGTGATGGAGTTGGGTGATGGAGCCACGGGGTGTTGCTTGTCTTGGGGTGATGGAGTTGTAGGGTGGTTTGGGGGTGACGGAGCCGTGGGGCAGCCCGTGATGATGGAGCTATGGGGCGCTGGATGTTTTGGGGTGATGGAGCCATCGTGGGCATGGCTCATCTTGGGGTGATGTTGCTATGGGGCATGGGTCATTTTTGGGGTGATATTGCTATGGAGCATGGCTGATTTTTGGGGTGATGGAGCTATGGGGCGTGCCTCATCTTGGGGTGATGGAGCCGTGGGGCATCCCGTGGTGATGGAGCCATTCTGGGCAGATTTGGGGTCATGGGATCGTGGGCATGGCTCATGTTGGGGTGCCGGAGCCGTGGGGTGGGGGTCATGTTGGGGTGCTGGAGCTGGTTTGGGGGGGATTGGGGATGTCTTGTCCTGGGCTGACGGAGCCACGAGGTGCTGTTCGTTTTGGGGGTGCTGGAGCTATGGGGCGCTGCTCATTTTGGGGGTGACGGAACCGTGGGTCACTGCTCATTTTGGGGGTGCTGGAGCCATGGGACATTGCTTGTTCTGGGGGTGCCGGAGCCATGGGACGTGGCTCATTTTGGGGGTGCTGCAGCCGTGA
>NW_018364663.1:8104-10072 GCF_002078875.1 Numida meleagris | reverse complement strand
CCTGCAAGCCTGCGGTGCTGGGGGGGGGGGGGGGGTGTGTGCACAGCGAGTGTGTGCGTGTGCTCAGGGGGCGTGCATGCAGTTGGTGCGTGCATGCAGTTGGTGCGTGCATGCAGTTAGTGCGTGCATGCTCGGTGCGTGCTCGGTGCACGCTCGCGCTCAAGGTGCGTGCAGCTGGCGTGTGCGTGCTCAGTGCAGACGTGTTAAGGGTGCGTGCGTGCACTTAGCGTGTGTTTGCTCACTGCGCGCGTGTGCTCAGGGGGCGTGCGCGCAGTTGGCGTGTGTTAGCTCACTGCACGCGTGCTCAGGGTGCGTGCATGCGGTTGGCGCTTGCTCAGTGCATAGCTGTGCTCAGGGTGCGTGCATGTAGCGTGTGGGTGCTCAGAGCAGATGCGTTCAGGGTTGATGCATGCAGTTAGCAGGTGTTAGCTCAGTGCACACACGTGCTCGGTCCATGCTCAGTTTGCGTGTTAGCTTGGTGCACGCGTGTGCTTGGGGTGCATGCATGCAGTCGGTGTGTGCTCAGTGCACACCTGTGCTCAGGGTCCATGCGTGTTGTTAGCATGTGTTACCTCGCTGCACGCATGTGCTAAGACCACGTTCAGTTAGCATGTTAGCTTGGTGCACGCGTGTTCTCAGGGTGCATGCATGCAATTAGCATGTGTTAGCTCAGTACACGTATGTGCTCAGGGCCCATGCAGTTAGCATGTGTTAGCTTGGTGCATGCATGTTCTCAGGGCGCATGCATGCAATTAGTACACGTTAGCTCAGTGCACACGTGCTCAGCATGCATGCAGTTAGCGTGTGTTAGCTTGGTGCACGCGTGCTCACGTTGCATGCATGCAGTTGGTGTGTGCTCAGTGCATAGCTGTGTTCAGAGTGCATACATGCAATTAGCATGTGTTAACTCAGTACACGTATGTGCTCAGGGCACATGCAGTTGGCATGCGTTAGCTTGGTGCACGTGTGTGCTCAGGGTGCGTGCATGTAGTTAGCATGCATTAGCTCGGTGCACACATGTGCTCAGCATGCATGCAGTTAGCATGTGTTAGCTTGGTGCACGCGTGCTCACATTGCATGCATGCAGTTGGTGTGTGCTCAGTGCACAGCTGTGCTCAGGATGCATGCATGTAGCTAGGACGTGTTAGCTCAGTGCACTCATCTGTTCAGGGTGCATGCCTGCAGTGAGTGTGTTAGCTTGCACACGTGCTCAGCATGCATGCAATTAGCATGTGTTAGCTCAGAACACGTATGTGCTCAGGGCACATGCAGTTAGCATGCGTTAGCTTGGTGCACGTGTGTGCTCAGGGTGCGTGCATGTAGTTACCATGCATTAGCTCAGTGCACACATGTGCTCAGCGTGCATGCTTTTAGCACGTGTTAGCTTGGTGCACGCGTGCTCACATTGCATGCATGCAGTTGGTGTGTGCTCAGTGCACAGCTGTGCTCAGGGTGCATGCACGTGTTAGCTCAGTGCACTCATCTGCTCAGCATGCATGCATGCCGTTAGCATGCGTTAACTCAGTGCACACACGTGCTCAGAGCACATTCAGTTTGCACGCTAGCTTGGTGCACGCGTGTGCTCAGGCTGCCCGCATGCAGTTAGCACCCATTAGCTCAGGGCACACGCAGTTGCTCAGTGCACACCTGTGCTCAGGCCGTGTGCACGCATGCAGCCAACATGTGCACGCTCAGAGCACGCGTGTGCTGAGCTGCGCTCCATGTGCACATTGTGTGCACGCCTGGGGTGCACGTATGTCCCTGTCACCGGGACGGGCGCCCATAGGGGTGCAGGGTGACCCCTCCCCTCCCTCCCCCCGCAGCAGCTGCTGCCCCAGCCCCGCGCGCTGGCCCTGGACGGCTCCGGGCAGCTCAGCCTCTACACGTCCCCGTCGCTGCCCAACATCTCCCTGGGGCTGCAGGCCACCGTCACCGTCACCAACTCCCACCTCAACGTGAGCACGGGGC
>NW_018364663.1:4796-6465 GCF_002078875.1 Numida meleagris | reverse complement strand
TGGGCACCTGGCATCCCCAGGAGGCTCTCACAGAGACCTGGCATCCCATGGCGGGGGGGGGGGGGGGGGGGACATGGGGACCCTTTGTGGGGTCTCCCATCACCGGATGCCCCCCCCCTTCCCCCCCCCCAGGCGTCCCCCAAGCTGTCCCCACAGGCGGAAGCCGAGCGCCCTGCGGTGGCCGCGCTGCGCCCCGGGGCCGCGCTCAGCGGGAAGTTCCTGAGCACCTCGTCCATCCCCGGCTGCCTCCTGGGGGTGGCCCTGGAGGGGGAGCCCCCCGCCTCCCTGCTGCAGCACGTCCTGCTGCTGGAGCAGGCCCGGCAGCAGAGCACCCTCATCGCCGGTGAGCGCAGCCCCGGGGCCGTGCTGGCTTCCACCCCCCCCAACCCCTGTGCCCCGTTTTCCCCTATGGTCCTGCCTTGGTTTCCCCTATAGCCGTGCCTCAGGCTCTTCCCCACTTTCCCCTATAGCCATGCCTTGGTTTTCCCCACCCCTGTGCCTCAGCTTTCCCTATAGCCATGCCCCATTTTCCCCCACCCCTGTGCCCCATTTTCCCCTATATCTCTGCCTCAGTTCCCCTGTAGCCATGCCTCAGTTTGCCCCACTCCTGTGCCTCGGTTTCTTCCATCACTGTGCCCCATTTTCCCCTATAGCTGTACCTCATTTTCCCCTATAGCCGTGTCCCAGTTCCCCCAAAGCTGTGCCTCGTTTTCCCCTATGGTCATGCCTTGCTTTCCCCTATAGCCGTGCCTCAGGCTTTTCCCCACTTTCCCCTATAGCCATGCCTTGGTTTTCCCCACCCCTGTGCCTCAGTTTCCCCTATAGCCATGCCCCATTTTCCCCCACCCCTGTGCCCCATTTTCCCCTATATCTCTGCCTCAGTTTGCCCCACCCCTGTGCCCCATTTTCCCCTATAGCTGTGCCTCAGTTTCCCTATAGCCATGCCCCATTTTCCCCTATAGCTATGCCTTGATTTCCACTATAGCCACATCTCAGTCTGTTCTGTCGCTGTGCCCCACTTTCCCCTATAGCTGTACCTCAGTTTCCCCTATAAGCATGTCCCCATTCCCCCATAGCCATGCCCTGTTTTCCCCTATGGTCATGCCTTGGTTTCCCCTATAGCCATGCCTCAGGCTCTTCCATCGCTGTGCCCCACTTTCCCCTATAGCCATGCCTTGGTTTTCCCCCATAGCCGTGCCCTATATCTGTGCCTCAGTTCCCCTATAGGCACGTCCCAGTTCCCCCATAGCTGTGCCTCAGTTTCCCCTATAGCCATGCCTCGCTTCCCCCCCACCCATGTGCCCCATTCTCCCCCATAGCTGTGCCTCAGTTTCTTCCATCACTGTGCCCCATTTTCCCATGTATCCCTGTCTCAGTTCCCCTATAGCCCTCCCTCAGTTTCCCCTATAGACATACTCCAGTTCCCTTACAGCTGTGGCCCAGTTTCCCCCATCCCCGTGCCCCATTTTCCCGTGTCCCTGCCTCCGTTCTCCCCGTGCCCCATTTCCCCCCATAGCCCTGCCTTGCTTTCTCCTATTCCCGTGAACTGGTTCCCCCTGTGCCCCATTTCCCCCCATAGCCCTGCCCCATTTTCCCCCATAGCCCTGCCCCATTTTCCCCCCATAGCCCTGCCCCATTTCCCCCCATAGCCCTGCCCCATTTCCCCCCA
>NW_018364663.1:0-1537 GCF_002078875.1 Numida meleagris | reverse complement strand
GCTGTGTGCCCAGGGGTGTCCCTATATCTGTGGGGTGTCCCTGTCCCCCTAGGGTGCCCCATCTCCCGCTGGTCCCATGGGTGTCCCTGCCCCATAGAGTTCCCTGTGTCCTGGTGGCCCTGTGGGGTTTCCCTATACCCCGTGGGGCATCCCTACCCCCATATCCCATGGGGTGTCCCCATATCCCATAGGGTGCCCTTGTCCCTTAGGGTTTCTTATGTCCTGGTAGTCCCACGGGGTGTCCCTATATCCCATGGGGTTCCCCTGTCCCATAGGGTTCCCCATCTCTTGCTGGTCCCATAGAGTTCCCCCTAATCTCCTGGTGGCCCTGTGGGCTGGCCCTATATCCTGTGGGGCATCCCTATATCCCATGGGGTGTCCCTGGATCCCATAGGATTCCCATCTCCTGGTCATCCCGTGGGGCGACCCTATATCCTGTGGGGTGTTCCTGTATCCCATGGGCTTCCCCTGTCCCATAGAGTTCCCTGTCTCCTGATGGTCCTGTGGGGTTTCCCTATATCCTATGGTGTGTCCCTATATCCCATAGGATTCCCATCTCCTGGTGGTCCCATGGAGTGTCCCTATGTCCTGTGGGGCTCCCCTATATCCTGTGGGGTGTCCCTATATCCCATGGGCTTCCCCTGTCCCATAGAGTTCCCTGTCTCCTGATGATCCTGTGGGGTTTCCCTATATCCTATGGGGCATTCCTACCCCTATGTTCTACGGGGCATCCCTATATCCCATAGGATTCCCATCTCCTGGTGGCCCCATGGGGCGTCCCTGTATCCCATGGGGCGTCCCTATATCCTGTGGGGTGTTCCTATGTCCCATGGGATTCCCATCTCCTGGTGGTTCTATGGGGTGTCCCTATATCCCATGAGGCATCCCCATATCCTGCTGGGATCCCCTATATCCCACAGGGTGTCCCTATATCCCACGGGGCGTCCCTATATCCTATGGGGTTCCCCATCTTTTGCTGGTCCCTTAGAGTTCCCCCTAATCTCCTGGTGGCCCTGTGGGGCATCCCCATATCCTGCTGGGATCCCCTATATCCCATGGGGTGTCCCTATATCCCATAGGGTGTCCCTATGTCCTGTGGGCTGTTCCTGTGTCCCATGGGGTTCCCATTTTCTTGTGGTCCTATGGGGCGTCCTTGTATCCCATGGGGCATCCCTATATCCTACAGGGTTCCCTATCTCTTGCTGGTCCCGTAGAGCTCCCCCTAATCTCCTGGTGGCCCTGTGGGGCATCCCCATATCCCGCTGGGATCCCCTATATCCCACGGGGTGTCCCTATATCCCACGAGGCATCCCTATATCCTACGGGGTTCCCCATCTTTTGCTGGTCCCTTAGAGCTCCCCCTAATCTCCTGGTGGCCCTGTGGGGCGTCCCCATATCCTGCTGGGATCCCCTATATCCCATGGGGTGCCCCTATATCCCATGGGGTGCCCCTATATCCCATGGGGTTCTCCCCTCCTGGTGGTCCCATAGCCCCCCCCCTCTGGGGTCTCCACATCCCTCAGCGCGCCCCACTCCT
>NW_018364662.1:40233-41415 GCF_002078875.1 Numida meleagris | reverse complement strand
GCTGGTCAATGGATGGGTGACTGCAGGCTCACAGTCAACTACTGGACAACTGTAGGTCATCCGCTGGCTCACGGTCAACCGCTGGTGACAAACCGGTCAACTGTTGGTGAACTACTGGTCAACCATTGGTGAACCACTGGTGAATCCCTGGACAATGGCTGAATGACTGCTGGCTCACGGTCAACTGCTGGCCAACTGGAGGTCAACTGTTGGTGAACTACTGGTCAACCACTGGTGAACCACCGGTCAATCGCTGGTCAATGGTTGAGTGACTGCTGGCTCACGGTCAACTGTTGGCCAACTGTAGGTCAACCACTGGTGACAAGCTGGTCAACTATTGGTGAACCACTGGTCAACCCCAGGCCAATGGTTGGGTGACTGCTGGCTCACGGTCAAGTGTTGGTGACAAACTGGTTAACCACTGGTGAACCACTGGTCAACCCCAGGCCAATGATTGGGTGACTGCTGGCTCACGGTTAGCTGTTGGCCAACTGTAGGTCAACTGCTGGTGACAAACTGGTCAACTATTGGTGAACCACCGGTCAACCGCTGGTCAATGGTTGGGTGACTGCTGGCTCGTGTCAACTGTTGGCCAACTATAAGTCAACCATGCGTGACAAACTGGTCAACCACTGGTGAACCAATGGTCAGCCCCTGGCCAATGGTTGGGTGACTGCTGGTTTACAGTCAACTGCTGGCCAACTGTAAGTCAACCACTGGTGAACCACTAGTCAGCCCCTGGCCAATGGATGGGTGACTGCTTGTTCACAGTCAACTGTTGGCCAACTGTAGGTCAACCATTGGTGACAAGCTGGTCAACCATTGGTGAACTATTGGTGAACCCATGGTCAATGGTTGGGTGACTGCTGGCTCACGGTCAACTGTTGGTGACAAACTGGTCAACTTCTGATGAACCACTGGTCAGCCCCTGGCCAATGGTTGGTTGACTGCTGGTTCACGGTCAACTGTTGGCCAACTGTTGGTCAACCATTGGTGACAAGCTGGTCAAACGCTGGTGACAAACTGGTCAACCATTGGTGAACCAGAGGTCAACTCTTGGCCAGTGGTTGGGTGACTGCTGGCTCATGGTCAACTGTTGGTCAACTGTAGGTCAACCGCTGGCAACAAACTGGTCAACCACTGGTGAACCACTAGTCAGCCCCTGGCCAATGGTTGGTTGGC
>NW_018364662.1:32938-34823 GCF_002078875.1 Numida meleagris | reverse complement strand
CCTTCCAACCCAACCATCCCATGGCTCTATGACCTTTAAGGACCCTTCCAACCCAACCATCCCATGGCTCTATGACCTTTAAGGACCCTTCCAACCCAATCATCCTGTGGTTCTGTGATCTTTAAGGACCCTTCCACCCCCCACCGCCCCACCCCTCCACGATGTTAGCGTCCTTGCAGGATCCGTGCCGCCCATTGCCCACGGGCGTCTCACCTTTCCTGCCCGCGGCGCCGGGCACGGTGCCGTACTTGCGCCGCTCGTCTCCCAGCGCGGCGACGGAGCTGAGCACGAGCTGCGCCTGCTCCTCGTCGTAGCGCTGCCGCGTCAGCTCGGCGCGCTTGGCCGTCAGCAGGTAGAGGAACGCCGCGTCCCCGTCGCGCCGGATGCCGTAGGACCACAGCGTGCGCTCGTCCACGCACAGGCACTGCCCGATGATCCAGCGCTGAACCAGGGGGTGGAAGCCGTAATCCTGGAACACCTGCGCCGGGACGGAGGGGGGAGGAGGAGGAGCTCAAAGCCGCCGCCGGGAGGNTCTGCACCCACAGCGCTGCCCTCCTGCCCACGCCGCGGCCAACGTGGGGCCGAGACCCTCGGCTCCCCCCCGGCCTCCCACTTCCCGGGGAGCTCAGCCCCTCCGCGTGGGGCAGCATCGGAGCCCGGGGGGCGGCCAGCGGGCACGGAGCCGCTGAGCGCGTGGGGCCGAGCGGCGGGCACGGGGCCCAGGCCGGCGGGGACGGGATGGGACGGGGCGTCCGGGTCGGCTAGCAGAAGTCGTAGGACAGGTGGATGAAGTCATCCAGGGAACCCGAGCCCAAGACGCAGCGCGCAGCCGAGCCATCCTCTCTCCTTCCCTTTTCCAAGTGGGATCCCGGCACGAGAGAAAAAAAAAAGAGAAAGAGAAGGTTCGGTCAGTGGCTGAGCCGGAGGCTCCCGGCCCCGCGGCGCGTCCCCGTGTGGGGCGGGGGCTCCGCTGGAGCCCCACACGTTCCTACGGTGCCCAGAAGGGGCAGCTCCCGGCACGGCGCGGCGCGCTCCGACCGTCCCGACGTGAGAGGAGCAACAAGGGAAGCACGTGGCCCCGGCAGCCCCGACCCGCACCGCCGCGGTGACACCGGTCAGGTCCTAAAAGATGGTGCCGGGGCGGCGGTGACCGTCCCGCAGTGCCACCAGTGCCACCAGCGTGCACCGCAGCACGTCAGCAAGCCCTGTGTATGGGGGTCCTGATGAGGGGGAGAGGGGATGGGGGGGGCTGCAGGAGCCCCTGTGCTGCACCGGGGTGGGTGCCGGCTTCCCACTGCTATGGGGCCAGGCTGGGGGGGGGTCGGGGAAGGGAAGGGTCTGGGAGACCTCACCGCGACCTTCGGTGCCCAAATGGAGCCGGTGACGGGAGGAGAGCGACTGGACAAAAAGGCAGAGAGCGACGGGACCGGGGGGAACGGCGGGGACCCAACACAGGGAAGAGTGGGGTCAGACGTGGGGGAATCCTGCACCCAGAGGCGGTGCGGCCCCGGCACTGCTGCCCGGAGCTGGGGGTGCCCCATTCCTGCAGGTGCCCGAGGCCGCGGGGGTGCCCTGGGCAGCCTGAGTTGGGGGGTGGTCAGCCCACGGCAGGGGTGGAGCTGGGGGGGCCCTTCCAACCCAACCATTCTGTGGTTCTGGGATCTTTCGGGACCCTTCCAACCCAACCCATTCCATAGTTCAGTAATATATAAGGTCCATTCCATGACCCTGTGACCTTCAAGATCCCTTCCAACCCAACAATCCCATGGCTCTATGACCTTTCAGGACCCTCCCAACCCAACCATCCCATGCCTCCGTGATCTACAAGGTCCATGCCGCATCTCCATGATCTATAATAACCCTTCCATCCCAACCATCCCATGGC
>NW_018364662.1:30115-31038 GCF_002078875.1 Numida meleagris | reverse complement strand
TCCAGGTGCTGGCTGATGTCACCGATGTCCGTGTGTCTGCCGGCTGCAGGAGAAATGAGTGCGTTACGGCAGCGGGACGGAGCCGAGCTGCACCGCGCCGGGCGCAGAGCAGCACCGTCATCCCGAAATGGAGGGGATTGACAACCGGGCCCAGCACTGCGCCGTCCTAATGGAGCCGCTCCACGCGGCACATTCTGTGGTTCTATGATCTTCAAGGACCCTTCCAACCCAACCATCACATGGCTCTATCACCTTTATGGACCCTTCCGACCCAAACATCGCATGGTTCTATCACCTTCAAGGACCCTTCCAACCCAACCAACTCATGGTTCTATCACCTTTAAGGACCCTTCCGACCCAACCATCTTATGGCTCTATCACCTTTAAGGACCCTTCCGACCCAACCCATCCCATGGCTCCAAGACCTCTCAGGACTCTTCCAACCCAACCACTTCATGGCTCTATGATCTTTAAGGACCCTTCCATCCCAACTACCCCATGGTTCTAAGCCCCATCAGGACCTTTCCAATTCAACCCACCCCATGGTTCTATCACCTTTCATGCAGGACTCTTCCATCCCAACCATCCCATTGCTCTATGACCTTTAAGGACTCTCCATTCCAACCATCCCACGGCTCTATGTTCTTCAAGGACCCTTCCCAACCCAACCATCCCATGGTTCTATGACCTTTAAGGACCCTTCCCACCCAACCATCCCATGGCTCTATGATCTTCAAGGACCCTTTCCAACTCAACCATCCCATGGCTCTATGATCTTTAAGGACCCTTCCAACCCAACCATTCCAAGGCCCTTTGTTTTTTAAGGACCCTTCCAAACCAACCATTCCATGCCTCTATGATCTTTAAGGACCCTTCCAATCCAACCATCCCATTGCTCTGTGACCTTTAAGGACCCTCCATCC
>NW_018364662.1:27500-29219 GCF_002078875.1 Numida meleagris | reverse complement strand
GGTTAGGGCAGGATGGTTGGGTTGGGGTTGGGGTTAGGGCAGGATGGTTGGGTTGGGGTTGCAGTTAGTGCAGGATGGTTGGGTTGGGGTTGCAGTTAGTGCAGGATGGTTGGGTTGTAGAGTTAAGGCAGGATGGTTGGGTTGGGGTTGGGGTTAGGGCAGGATGGCTGGGTTGCAGATGGACTTGATGACGTTGAAGGTCTTTTCCAACCTGAGCAATTCTATGATTCTATGAGCTTGGAGGTCCTGTTCAACCCAGGGCCATTCTGTGATTCTACGATTCTACGATTCCAGGAGCGAGGCACCCTGACGTCCCCAAAGTGCGCATCCCACCCAACCGCGGGGAGAACCGATGGAGGCCTGGCTCCAGCTCACGTGTTTAGGACAAAAGGGCTGTGGTGAGTGGAGGGGCAGGGATGGGCGCCCCGAGACCACCCCCCCATCCCCCACCGTGCCGAGACGCGGTAGGAGCTGGCAGTGCCGTACCTGCTGCTTGAGCGCCGCGATGGTGGTGTGCGGCTGCACCAGGAGCGTGACGCTGGCCGACGACGTCGCGTCCTCCACGCCGACGTTCATGCTGCGGCACACAGGGAGCTGCGGTTGGGGACGGAGAGGGGCGGCGATGCCCTTCCAAGCCAAGCCAACCCGACCCAACCACTCCACGGCTCTGTGATCTGTAAGGACCCTTCCAACCCAACCCAACCCAACCCAACCCAACCCAACCCAACCATTTCATGCTTCTGTGACCATTCAAGACCCTGCCACTGCAACCATGCCATAGCTCTAAGATCTTTAAGGACCCTTCCAACCCAACCCAACCCAACCCAACCCAACCCAACCATTCCATGCTTCTGTGACCGTTCAAGACCCTGCCACTGCAACCATGCCATAGCTCTATGATCTTGAAGGACCCTTTCAACCCTACCATGCTATGGTTCTGTGATCTTTAAGGACCCTTCCAACCCAATCCATTCTGTGGTTCTGTGATCTTTAAAGACCCTTCCAACCCAACCCAACCCAACCCAACCATTCCATGCTTCTGTGACCATTCAGGTCCCTGCCACTGCAACCCTTCCACAGCTCTATGATCTTGAAAGACCCTTCCAACCCTACCATGCTATGGTTCAGTGAACTGTAAGGACCCTTCCAACCCAACCCATTCTGTGGTTCTAAGATCTTTAAGGACCCTTCCAACACAATTCATTCTGTGGTTCTGAGATCTTTAAGGACCCTTCCAACCCAATCCATTCTGTGGTTCTGTGATCTTTAAGGACCCTTCCAACCCAACCCAACCCAACCACTCCATGCTTCTGTGACCATTCAGGTCCCTCCCACTGCAACCCTTCCATAGCTCTGTGATCTTTCAGGACCCTTCCAACCCAACGATGCCGTGGTTCTGTGGTCTTTAAGGACCCTCCCAACCTAACCCATTCTGGGGTTCTCTGATCTTTAAGGACCCTTCCAACCTAATCCATGCTGTGGATTTGTGACCATTAAGCATCTTTTCTATGGAACCCATTTTGGGGTTTTGTGATCTTTAAGGACCCTTCCAACCCAACCCAACCCAACCCAACCATTCCATGCTTCTGTGACCATTCAGGACTCTGCCACTGCAACCATGCCATAGCTCTATGATCTTGAAGGACACTTTCAACCCTACCATGCTATGGTTCTGTGATCTTTAAAGACCCTTCCAACCCAACCCAACCCAACCCAACC
>NW_018364662.1:22686-26204 GCF_002078875.1 Numida meleagris | reverse complement strand
ATGCGGGGAGAAGCCCAGCCCACGCGGGGCTGCGGGCACAGGGAACACAGGGGGACATCGGGTGCAAGCGGAGCAGAACCACACGGCGGTGATAAGGGGAAGCAAAGTCGGGCGCTTTTCCTCCACCGTGAGCATGTGCGGTTCCTTTCGCCTTTTTCACGGCGGGCGCTTGACCCCTCTCCAAAAATCTGCCCTGCAATCGACTGGCAGAGAGAACCCAGCACCACTGCGGGCAGTGGGACGTCGCCCTGTGATGGCGGTGGCCAATTTATTGCCTGCCTTTCCACGGCAGCTTCCATCCTTCCCTCCCCATCCCCAGGCCTCTCTAATTAAGAATTTCCTCATCAGCGGGTTCGGGCAATATGTGATTGTGTTCTGAGTCTTAAGTCTCACGACAGGTGTGTGAGTATAGATAGATGTATCGCAGGATTTCGTTGCAGAATAGAATCATAGAACCACAGAATCGCTCAGGTTGCAAAAGACCTTCAAGGTCATTAAGTCCAACCACAACCCAACCATCCTGCCCCAACCACAACCCCAACCACAACCCAACCATCCTGCCCCAACCACAACCCCAACCACAACCCAACCATCCTGCCCTAACCACAACCCCAACCCAACCATCCTGCCACAACCCCAACCACAACCCAACCATCCTGCCCTAACCACAACCACAACCACAACCCAACCATCCTGCCCTAACCACAACCACAACCCAACCATGCTGTCCTAACCACAACCACACCCACAACCCAACCATCCTGCCCCAACCCCAACCACAACCCAACCATCCTGCCCTAACCACAACCACAACCCAACCATCCTGCCCTAACCACAACCCCAACCACAACCCAACCATCCTGCCCTAACCACAACCCCAACCCAACCATCCTGCCCCAACCCCAACCACAACCCAACCATCCTGCCCTAACNCCCATCGATGCAGCCTATCCAGGTCCCTCTGCAGTGCCTCTCTACCCCCAGGCAGATCAACGCGCCCTCCCAACTCGGTGTCGTCTGCAAACTTACTGAGGGTGAAGCTCATCCCCTTCCAACCCCACCCTGCTGAGTGCAGGGCCGCAAACCCCCAGCCCAGGCCGCCCGGAGCCACGTCCAGCCTTGAATATATATATATATATATCAGAAAGGATCTCGCTTCTGTTCCTAGAGGTGACCCCTTCTATGAGCGGGGGTCCCGCTCTGTGGGTGAAGGGAAGGAAGGCTGCCCACGTGCTTTGTTCTGTCAGGACCTTGGCGCTGCCCCCCCGCTGCATCCACGTGGGGCAGCTGCTGCCCGTGCTTGGGGTGGGCCCTGCTGGGTGAAGCAGAACTTCCTGAACTTACTGAGGGTGAAGCTCACCCCGTTCCAACCCCACCCTGCTGAGTGCAGGGCTGCCAACCCCCAGCCCAGGCCGCCCGGAGCCACGTCCAGCCTTGAAAACATATACATATATATATATATATATATCAGATAGGATCTCGCTTCTGACCTCTGGCAGATCAACGCTCCACCCCAGTGTGGTGTCATCTGCCAGCTTACCGAGGGTGCCCTCCATCCCCTCACCATGATCACTGATAAAAAAAGACGCTGAATAGGAGCGGCCCCAGCACCGAGCCCCGGGGGACACCGCTGGCTGCTGGCCGCCAGCTGGATTGAATCCTAGGATCATAGAATGGTTTAAAGTTGGAAGAGACCTTTAAGATCATGTAGTTCCAACCCCCCCTGCTATGGGCAAGGTCACCTCCCTCTAGACCAGGTTGCTCAATGTTCCATCCAGCCTGGCTTGGAATGACTCCAGGGAGGGGGCATTCACAACCTCCCCGGGCAAGCTGTTCCGGTGTCTCACCATCCTCACAGTAAAGAGAACTTCTTCCTAATGTCTGGTCTAAATCTACCCTAAATCATCTCTGCAAGAAGAAAATTTCCTCCTGGAGCGGATGTCTCAACCTGTTTTAACTTTCAATCCGCAGCTCAGAATCGCTCTAAAAGAGGACAGTTCATCACAGCATGTTTCTATGCCTTGTCAGGGTAAACAGCCTTTAGGGCGTAATTTCTCTTGAACTGAAGGTTATTCAAAAGGCCGCTGAATTAAAGGCTTTTTTTTTTTTTTTTTAATTAATGAATCAAGTGAATCCATTGAGCGCAGCTCTTTGGGCCGAAACCCAGCTCTTTGGGCCCGGCCGTCCAGGCGCTGCTTCACCCAGCACAGCCCACCCCAAGTGGGTGGACGCAGCGGGGGGGCAGCGCCAAGGTCCTGACTGAACAAAGCACGTGGGCAGCCTTCCTTCCCTCCACACACTAAGCAGGACCCTTGCTCATAGAAGGGGTCACCCCTAGAATCAGAAGCGAGATCCTTTCTGATCTATATATATATATATTCGAGGCTGGACGTGGCTCCGGGCGGCCTGGGCTGGGGGTTTGCGGCCCTGCACTCAGCAGGGTGGGGTTGGAAGGGGATGAGCTTCACCCTCAGTAAGTTTGCAGATGACACCGAGTTGGGAGGGCGCGTTGATCTGCCTGGGGGTAGAGAGGCACTGCAGAGGGACCTGGAGAGACTGCATCAATGGGCCGAGGTAAACCCTATGAGTTTGAACAGGGCCCGGTGTCGGGTCCTGCACTTTGGTCACAAGAACCCCGGGCAACCCTACAGGCGTGGGGAGGAGCGGCTGGAAAGCTGCCTGACGGAAAGGGAGCTTGGTGTGCGGATGGACCTGGGCTGAGTGGGAGCCAGCGGCGTGCCCGGGTGGCCAAGAAGGCCAATGGCATCCTGGCTGGGATCAGGAATGGTGAGCAGGACGTGGGAAGTCATCCTGCCCCTGCACTCGGCATTGGTGAGGCCCCACCTCGAGTGCTGGGTTCAGATTTGGGCTCCTCGGTGCGGAAAGGACACGGAGGTGCTGGAGCGGTGCAAAGAAGGGCAGCGAGGCTGGGGAAGGGCTGGGAGAAAATGAGGAGAGACTGAAGGAACTGGGGCTGTTTGGGGCGGGGAAGAGGAGGCTGAGGGGAGACCTCACTGCTCTCCTCAAATCCCTGCCAGGTGATGGCAGCGAGAGCGGGGCTGGTCTCTTCTCAGTGGTGACAGGGGACAGGGCGAGGGGAAACGGCCTCAAGCTGCGCCAGGGGAGGGTTAGGTTGGAGACCAGGAAAAACTTGTGTACAGAAAGGGTTGTCAAGCACGGGAACGGGCTCCCCAGGGAGGTGGTGGAGTCACTGTCCCCGAATGTGCTTAAATCACTCTGCATGTGGTGCTCAGGGATGTGATTTAGTGGTGGGTTGTTGCAGTTGGGGCAGGATGGTTGGGTTGGGGTTGGGGTTAGGGCAGGATGGTTGGGTTGGGGTTGGGGTTAGGGCAGGATGGTTGGGTTGTAGTTAGGGCAGGATGATTGAGTTGGGGTTGGGGTTAGGGCAGGATGGTTGGGTTGTAGAGTTAGGGCAGGATAGTTGGGTTGTGGTTGGGGTTAGGGCAGGATGGTTGGGTTGGGATTGGGGTTAGGGCAGGATGGTTGGGTTGGGGTTG
>NW_018364662.1:19039-22489 GCF_002078875.1 Numida meleagris | reverse complement strand
TTGGTCAACCATTGCTGAACCACTGGTCAATCGTTGGTCAACCATCAGTCAACCATTGGTCAAGTGTTGGCCTAGTGTTGGGTGACCGCTGGCCAACCAGACCCCCCCCTCACACTCCTGGCCACGCTCTGGGCAAGGCACCCCAGGGTCCCGTTGCCCTTCTTGGCCACCAGGGCTCACTGCTGGCTCCTGGTCAACTGTTGGCCCACCACTGGTCACTCAGGTTCCCCAGCAGACAGCTGGGCCACGCAGCCCCTGCTTTGCCATGGGGAAAGCTCCCAACCCCCCAGGACCAGGACGGGGCGCTGCGAGTGGCCAGCCCCACAGCCAGGCCTGGAGGTGGGAACGCGGCACCACCCACTACCTTTATTGGAGAGCTCTGCAGCCAAAGCTTCCTCCGCATCCTGATCCGCAGCGCTGGCTCCGGCCGCCGTCGGTGGGGACAAACTGTGCGAGGTCGGCACCGCGCTGCCCATGGAACCTGAAGGAAGAGCAGGGGTGGATCAGAGCCGGGACAGCGCGGAGAGGGGATGCAGCAGAGAGGGGACAGCATGGGGAGGAGACAATGCAGAGGGGACAGCGCGGGGAGGGGACAGCGCAGAGAGGGGACAATGCAGAGGAGAGGGGACAGCATGGAGGGAACAACGCAGAGAGAGGACAGAGCGGGGTGGGGACAGAGCAGAGGAGAGGGGACAAGGATAAGAGGGACAGCGCAGATTGGGGACAGCACAGTGGGGAGGGGACAACGCAACGGAGAGGGGACAACACAACGGAGAAGGGACAGCATGGAGAGGGGACAACGCAATGGAGACAGGACAGCATGGAGAGGGGACAGTGCAGAGGGGGCAATGCAGAGAAGGGACAGCGCAGCGGGAAGGGGACAACGCAAGGAAGGGACAAGGCAACGGAGAGGGGACAACGTGGAGAGGGACAGTGCGGAGAGGGGACAGTGTGGAGAGGGACAGCGTGGAGAGGGGACAGCGTGGAGAGGGGACAATGCAGCAGAGCAGGGACAACACAGCAGAGCAGGGATGTAGCAGAGCAGGGATGCAGCAGAGAGGGGACAATGCAGCACAGCAGGGACGCAGCACAGCAGGGTTGCAGCATGGCAGGGATGCAGCAGAGCAGGGCAGGGATGCAGCAGAGCAGGGCAGGGATGCAGGAGAGCAGAGGCAGCAGAGCAGGGCAGGGATGCAGGAGAACAGGGACGCAGCGGAGCAGGGATGCAGCGGAGCAGGGATGCAGCAGGGCAGGGACAACATAGCAGGGCAGGGACGCAGCACGGCAGGGACGCAGCAGGGCAGGGACAACACAGCAGAGCAGGGATGCAGCAGGGCAGGGACGCAGCAGAAAGGGGACAATACAGCGCAGCAGGGACAACGCAGCACAGCAGGGTCGCAGCACGGCAGGGTCGCAGCAGAGAGGGGACAATGCAGCACAGCAGGGATGCAGCACAGCAGGGATGCAGCACAGCAGGGATGCAGCACAGCAGGGTTGCACCATGGCAGGGCAGGGATGCAGCACAGCAGGGATGCAGCAGAGCAGGGATGCAGCAGGGCAGGAACACAGCAGGGCAGGGACGCAGCACGGCAGGGACAACGCAGCACAGTAGGGATGCAGCACAGCAGGGACGCAGCAGGGCAGGGACAACGCAGCACAGCAGGGATGCAGCACGACAGGGACACAGCACGGCAGGGACACAGCACGGCAGGGACAACGCAGCAGGGCAGGGACGCAGCATGGCAGGGACGCAGCACGGCAGGGACAACGCAGCAGAGCAGGGATGCAGCAGGGCAGGGACGCAGCACGGCAGGGTCACAGCACGGGAGGGTCGCAGCACGGGAGGGTCGCAGCAGAGAGGGGACAATGCAGCAGAGCAGGGTCGCAGCACAGCAGGGACAACGCAGCACAGCAGGGACAACGCAGCACAGCAGGGACAACGCAGCACAGCAGGGACAACGCAGCACAGCAGGGACGATGCAGCACAGCAGGGATGCAGCACAGCAGGGATGCACCATGGCAGGGCAGGGATGCAGCACAGCAGGGATGCAGCACAGCAGGGACAACGCAGCACAGCAGGGATGCAGCACAGCAGGGACGCACCATGGCAGGGCAGGGATGCAGCACAGCAGGGANCTGTGGCCTCTAAGGACCCTTCCAACCCAACCCAACCCAACCCACCCCACCCCACCACAACCCAACCATTTCATGGTTCTATGACCTGTCAGGACCCTCCTAATCCAACCCCTCTACAGCTCTATGATCCCTAAGGACCCTTCTGACCCAACCATTCCATGCTCCAGTGACCTTCCAGGATCGTCCCAACCCAACCTTTCCACAGCTCTATGGTCTTTAAGGGCCCTTCCAAACCATTCCATGCCTCTGTGATCTTTAAGGATTCTTCCAACCCAACTATGCTGTGGTTCTGCGATCTTTAAGGACCCATCCAATGCAACTCTTCCACAGCTCTATGATCTTCCAGGACCCTCCCAACCCATTCCATGGTTTTATGATCTTTAAGGACCCTCCCAACCCACCCCATTCTGTGGTTCTCTGATCTTTAAGAATCTACCAACAAAAACCATTCTGTGGTTCTGTGACCTCTAAGGACCCTTCAACACAACCCAACCCAACCCAATCATTCCATACCTCTATGATCTTTCAGGACCCTCCCCTCCCAGCCCTTTCACAGCTCTATGATCTTTAAGGACCCTTCCAAAACATTCCATGGCTCTATGATCTCTACGGACTCTTCCAATCCAACCCAACCATTCCATGCTTCTATAACCTTTCAGGACCCTCCCAACCCAACCTTTCCACAGCTCTATGATCTTTAAGGACTCTCCCAATCCTAGCATTCCATGGCTTAATAATCTTTAAGGACCTTTCCAATCTAGGCATTCTGTGGTTCTGCGACCTTTAAGAACCTTTCCAACCCAACCCAACCATTCCATGTTTCTATAACCTTTCAGGACCCTCCCAACCCAACCCTTCCACAGCTCTATGATCTTTAAGGACTCTCCCAATCCTAGCATTCCATGGCTTAATAATCTTTAAGGACCTTTCCAACCCGTTTGATGTCTCTGTGACCTTTAAGAACCCTTCCAACCCAAATATTCCATGGTTCTAAGATCTTAAAGGACCCTCACAAACCAACCTTCCCATGATTCTGTGATCTGTAAGGACCCTCCCAACCCAAGCATCCCATGGCTCAACGATCTTCAAGGACCCTTCCAACCCATTCCATGGCTCTATGATTTTTAAGGACCCTTCCAACCCAACGTACCCCATTATTCCATGACAGCAGTGCACTGCCACGTGCACCCTGAGCGCTGCTCCCCTCCCGCCCGCTCTGCATGACTCACCGTTGGGTGTGAGCCCCCAGTTCCATCCAGTTTGGCGCTGGTTCTTGCCCCCCCAGCCCCCCCCAGCCCCCGTGCTCGGCCCCGC
>NW_018364662.1:14866-15903 GCF_002078875.1 Numida meleagris | reverse complement strand
TCCAGGGAGCCGAGCACCAGCAGCTCGTGGCACGTGGGGCTCTTCACGGTGTAGGAAATGTCCTTGAGGTCGTACTCGGCGATGCTCTGCGGAGAAAGGGACAGAGGGGTCATGGCAGGGGAAGACACGAGGCCTACGGTGTGGTGTGGGCTCGTAGAGGCATAACCATAGAGCCATGGGATGGGTGGGCTGGAAGGGTCCTGAAAGGTCACGGAGCCATGGAACAGGTGTGTTGGAAGGGTCCTTAATGATCACAGAGACATGGAACCATGGAATGGCTGGGTTGGAAGGGTCCTTGAAGATCACAGAGACATGGAACCATACAACGGTTGGGTTGCAAAGGTTCTTGAAGATCAAAGAGACATGGAACCATGCAATGGCTGGGTTGGAAGGGTCCTTGAAGATCAAAGAGCCATCGAACCATGGAATGGCTGGGTTGGAAGGGTCCTTGAAGATTAAAGAGACATAGAACCATGGAATGGTTGGGTTGGAAGGGTCCTTAAAGATCACAGAACCATGGAATGGTTGGGTTGGGGAGGTCCTTAAAGATCACGGAGACAAAGAACCATGGAATGCTTGGGTTGGAAGGATCCTTAGAGATCACAGAGACAAAGAACCATGGAACACTTGGGTTGGAAGGGTCCTTAAAGATCACAGAACCATGGAATGTGTGAGCTGGAAAGGAACCTAAAGATCAGAGAGGAATGGAATGGCCTGGAAGGGTCCTTCAAGATCATATAGCCATGGAATGGTTGGGTTGGAGGGGTCCTTAAAGATCACAGCGACATATAACCATGGAATGGTTGGGTTGGGTTGGAAGGGTCCATAAAGATCACAGAACCATAGAATAGTTGGGTAAGAAGAGTCCTTAAAGATCACAGAACCATAAAATGATTGTGATGATTTGAAGGGTCCTTGTAGATCACAGAGCCATGGAATAGTTGGAAAGGTCCTTCAAGATCATAGAACCATGGAGGGGTTGGGTGGGCAGGGTCCTTGAAGATCACACAGCCATGGAATAGCTGGAAAGGTCCTTC
>NW_018364662.1:10759-12636 GCF_002078875.1 Numida meleagris | reverse complement strand
TAGGGAACTGGGGATCCAGTGTCGTAGGGAAGCGGGGATCCAATGTCATAGGGAAGCGGGGATCCAGTGTCAGAGGGAAGTGGGGATCCAGTGTCGTAGGGAACTGGGGATCCAATGTCGTAGGGAAGCGGGGATCCAGTGTCATAGGGAACTGGGGATCCAATGTCGTAGGGAAGCGGGGATCCAATGTCGTAGGGAACTGGGGATCCAATGTTGTAGGGAAGCGGGGATCCAATGTCATAGGGAAGCGGGGATCCAGTGTCATAGGGAAGCAGGGATCCAGTGTCATAGAGAAGTGGGGATCCAGTGTCATAGGGAAGCGGGGATCCAGTGTCAGAGGGAAGCGGGGATCCAATGTCGTAGGGATGCAGGGATCCAATGTCATAGGGAAGTGGGGATCCAATGCCGTAGGGAAGCGGGGATCCAGTGTCATAGGGAACTCGGGATCCAATGCCATGGGGAAGCGGGGATCCAATGTCGTAGGGAACCAGGGATCCAGTGTCAGAGGGAAGCGGGGATCCAGTGTTATAGGGAAGCAGGGATCCAGTGTCATAGGGAACTCAGGATCCAATGTCGTAGGGAAGTGGGGATCCAGTGTCATAGGGAAGCGGGGATCCAGTGTCGTAGGGAAGCGGGGATCCAATGCCACGGGGAAGCGGGGATCGAGTGTCATAGGGAACTCGGGATCCAATGTCATAAGGAAGCGGGGATCCAATGTCGTAGGGAACTGGGGATCCAGTGTCATAGGGAAACGGGGATCCAGTGTCGTAGGGAAGCGGGGATCCAATGTCATAGGGAAGCGGGGATCCAGTGTCAGAGGGAAGCGGGGATCCAGTGTCAGAGGGAACTGGGGATCCAGTGTCATAGGGAAAGAGGGATCCAGTGTCATAGGGAACTGGGGATCCAGTGTCGTAGGGAAGCGGGGATCCAATGTCATAGGGAACTGGGGATCCAGTGTCATAGGGAAACAGGGATCCAGTGTCATAGGGAACTGGGGATCCAGTGTCATAGGGAAACAGGGATCCAGTGTCATAGGGAACTTGGGATCCAGTGTCGTAGGGAAGCGGGGATCCAATGTCATAGGGAAGCGGGGATCCAGTGTCAGAGGGAAGTGGGGATCCAGTGTCAGAGGGAAGTGGGGATCCAATGTCATAAGGAAGCGGGGATCCAGTGTCATAGGGAACTCGGGATCCAATGCCATGGGGAAGCGGGGATCCAATGTCGTAGGGAAGTGGGGATCCATTGTCAGAGGGAACTGGGGATCCAGTGTCATAGGGAAACAGGGATCCAGTGTCATAGGGAACTGGGGATCCAGTGTCGTAGGGAAGCGGGGATCCAATGTCGTAGGGAACTGGGGATCCAATGCCACGGGGAAGCGGGGATCCAGTGTCATAGGGAACTCGGGATCCAATGTCGTAGGGAAGCGGGGAACCAATGTCATAGGGAAGTGGGAATCCGGTGTCATAGGGAACTGGGGATCCAATGTCGTAGGGAACTGGGGATCCAATGTCGTAGAGAACTGGGGATCCAGAGTCATAGGGAAGCGGGGATCCAATGCCACGGGGAAGCGAGGGGTGACACCACGAGGAACCGAGGATCCGATGCCACACGGAACCAGGGGTCTGGTGCCATAGGGAACCACAGATCCGACGCCATAGGGAACCGGTGTCTGACACGGGGAATGGAGGATCCCGTGCCACAAGCTGTGGGGGTGCAACGCTGCGGGCAACCGGGGATCGACCCAACGCCGTAGACAACGGTGGGGCAACGGCAGAGGGAACCGGGGATCCATTGCAATGGGGAAACCGGGGACGAAGTGCCTGCAGGAACCGGGAATCCAGCGCCATAGGGAAGCGGGGAACAACAGCACCGGGCGG
>NW_018364662.1:4650-10334 GCF_002078875.1 Numida meleagris | reverse complement strand
AAGGTTCCGGGATGGAACCGGGGAGGAACGGGTCGGAACACGCTCAGCGTCCCGGCAGGGGCCGCTTCATGAGGGCTCAGACCGCACTTCTCGGCCCTCATCGGGGCACTGCGGATCCCTGGGGCACGGAGCCGGCGGGATGAGACGCTGCGTAAGGCCCGGGACCGCCGCCATCGTCTCGGGGCCATCGCGCTGCCCCTCCCCACCTGTGATTGGCTCCTCTCCGTCCGTCTTTGTCCCTGGCAGCCAATCAGAGCGCGGAGCGCTGCGGCCTATGGGGTGCGCTCGGCGAGGTCCGCTCGGAGGGCGGGTCCGTTGTGCTGACTGACACTCCACCCAGCCAATAGATTATCAAAGACTGTTCTCCGCTCTGAGTGACATTCCGATCAACCAACAGAAGAAGAGAAGCGTTGTGATTGACATGGCGGCAAACCAATGAGGAGGAGTGGGCCGCCAAGAGCCGCTCGGGACGGACGGGTGGGGCCTGGCCGCTTGTTGTCGTCCGCCGCCTTGAGGAAACGCTCGGTCGTCGCTCGCTCCGCCGCCGCTCGGGGATCCCTCAGGTCTCCCTCAGCCGCTCGCTGCGTCCCGAGCGCTCCGCGGCCATGTCGGGGTGGGCGGAGGCCCGGCGGGCCGGGGTGAGACGGCGGACGGCGGCCGAAGCCCACTCGCCTTCCTCGAGCTTTCTCCGGAGACACTGCCCCTTACGCACGCCCCGAGCCTGAAGGAGCACCGCCGCCAGAAGGCCGCACCGGGACCGGGAGACGCCGGTGAGTCCGCTCGGAGAGCTTCCGCCATCTGGCGACCCCCCCCCCCATTGCGGACTACGTCTCCCAGCGTGCTTTGCGGCCCTTCCGCCATGTCTTCGCGCGGCGCTGCGCCGCAGGGCGCGCTGGGAGATGTAGTCCGCGGGGAGTCGGCCCTCGGCCGCCGCGCGATGCAGGCCGGGCCCTGTCACCCTCAGCGCCCGGAACCGAACCCGACGCCGCCGGGGAACGGTGCGCGGAACCGCTCAGGCCGCGTCCTGGCAGCGGGGCTCGGCTCGGAGGAGGCTCCAGGGGGGGGTCGGCAGCGTGTAGGCCGCACTTGCGGCCTACTCTGGGCTTAAGTCTGGGCCCGGTGCTCGGTCGGTCTGGGCCTGGCCCGAACTCAATTATGGCTCCGCGGTTGCTGAATCCCGGGGCTGCTCCTGGAGCGTAGGCCCCGTTCTCGGCCCCGTACCATCCCCACAGCCGTGGGTCCGCATCCTCTGGCCTAGAGGGAAGGAGCGGAGCGGGGCAGCCCCAGCTCGGCGCGGGCCGTGCTCCGTTAGCCGCCCCAGGGCTCGGTGCGTGCGTCGTCGGCGCCGAGTTCCCAGCCCTCGGGGCGCTCCTTTTGCCAACCTTGAGCAACGCGGGTTGCTCACCTCACTCACTCTTCTTGCCGAGGTTTAGCCCCGGAGGTTGTTCCGGTGGTTAATTGCTGTGTTCTTAAGGGTTTTAACTGCCCAGCCCCACGACCGGGCTCCGCTCCCCCACGTTGTTTACACTCTTCCCACCTGTGCCCCGCAGCCCTCGGCGGCTCTGGCACACACCGGGCATCTCCTGACACCCGAAACCTTCCCCCTGTTTTCCATTACGCCCAATTTATAATTAGCTCCGCGCCGGGCCAGGCTGTTCTCTGCCTCCTCCCCCCCCCCACCCCACCCCTTTGGCTGCTGGCTGGCTGGCGCCGCTCCTACGGCCATAAATAAAAACAGGACCCTTGTCTCTCGGGTCACCCTCAGCTCTTTCTGCTGCGGAGAAAGCCCAGAGCTGAAGCTTTGGGTGCGCCGAGAGCTGCAGCGGTGTGCGGAAACGCGGCCGCTTCCTGCTGCCTGCGGGGCTGCGTTGTGCACGGAGCCGCTGCCGGGGGTTGGGGGGGGGGGAAGGGCGGCAGCTCAGTGGGGTGAAGCTGAAGGAACAGTGGGGAGGGGTTTTGTCCGGGATGTAGGGACAGCTCGGGGTGCCCCATCTCTGGAGGTGCCCCAGGCCGTGGATGGGGCTGTGAGCAGCCTGAGCTGGGGGGGCGGGGGAGGGGCACCCAGTGCACAGCTGGGGGGAGCTGAGGGGTTTGGGGTCTCTTTCAACTAAACCCGACCATTCCATGGCTTTGTGATCTTTAAAGACCCTTCCAACCCGTCACATGGCTCTATAACCTTTAAGGACCCTTCCAACCCGACTCATTCTACGGCTTTATAATCTTTAAGGACCCTTCCAATCCAGTCGATCCATGGTTCTGTGGTCTATAAGGACACTTCCAATCCAAATGTTCCATGGCTCCATGATCCTTAAGGACCCTTCCAACCCAACCATCCTATGGCTCTTATGATCTGTAAGGACCCTTCCAACCCAACCATTGCATAGCTCTCCGATCTTTAAGGAGTCTTCCAACCCAACCATTCCATGCCTCTGTGATCTTTAAGGACCCTTCCAACACAGCCATTCATGGCTCTATGACCTTTAAGGATCCTTCCAACCCAACCATCCCATATCCCACTTTGACCTCCCATTTTGTGGCTTAGCGCATGGCTCCCCACCTCCCCAGCGTCTCTGTTCCCCTTCCCCCGGGCTCCTCACAGCGCCTTGCCCTCTCCCTTCCCTCCCAGCGTTTTGAGGGATCAGGGACAGACCCGTGGGAGGAAACTGACCGAGTCTTGGTGTCGGCAGCCAAATTTCAGAGTTTTAATGAGGTTTGAGGACCGAGGAGCCATTCAAAACGTACGCCATGGGCAGCACCGAGCGAGAACGCCCTGCAGCAGCGTGGAGCGAAGGCTGGAGCCGAGGGAGGACAGGGTGGCAACGTGGCAGGCTGGTGACCCACGCGTGTGGGGCAGCTCTCTGCTGGTTGTTCGTCTGGGGAGGAGTAACCGCACGAAACATCGGGGTTGGGGCTGAGCTGCTGGGAGGGAGCTCTGCGGAGAAGGACCTGGAGGTCCTGGTTGGCCAACGGTTGACCAGGAGTTGGCCAATGGTTGACCACAAGCCAGCAGTGTGCCCTCATAGCCAAGGAGACCAAGGGTACCCTGGGCTGCACTGCAAAGAGAGCAGCCAGTAGGGTGAGGGAGGATCCTCGTTAGCGAGCTGTTGGCCAGCGGTTGACCAGGAGCCGGCAGTGAGCCCTGGTGGACCAGTGGTTCACCAGCAGTTGACCTGTGGTTCACTAATGGTTGATCATTGGTTGACCAACAGTTGGCCATGGTGGACCATGAGCTAGCAGTGAGCCCTGGTGGCCAAGAGGGCCAACGGGGCCTTGGGGTGCATTGCCCAGAGCGTGGCCAGCAGGGTGGGGGGGGGCCTGGTTGGCCAGTGGTTGCACAGCGGTTAGCCAATGGTTGACCGGTGAGTAGTTCACCAGCAGTTGACCATTGCTTCACAAGTGGCTGGCCAGCAGTTGACCAGCAGTTGACCATGAGCCAGCAATGAGCCCTGGTGGCCAAGAATGCCAATGGGACCCTGAGGTGCCTTGCCCAGAGCACACCCAGCAGGGTGGGGGAGGGGCCTGGTTGGCCAATGGTTGCACAACAGTTGGCCAGTGGTTGACCAGTGAGTGGTTCACCAACAGTTGCCAGCGGTTCACTAATGGTTGATCAGTGGTCACCCAACAGTTGACCGTGATTCACCAGTGGTTGGCCAGCAGTTGGCCAGGAAGGGGCCAGGTTGGCCAATGGTTGACCAGCTGTTGACCACTGGTTCACCAAAGGTTGACCAAGGGTTGGCCGACGGTTGACCAGTGCTAGACCATGAGCCAGCAGTGTGCCCTGGTGGCCAAGAACACCAGTGGAATGCTGGGGTGCATTGCCCAGAGTGTGGACAGCAGGGTGGAGGTTTTGACCTGGTTGACCAATGGTCACCCAGCAGTTGAGCAGTGGTTCACCAATGGTTGACCAACAGTTGACCATGAGCCAGCAGTGAGCCTTGGTGGCCAAGAAGGCCAATGGTGGACCAACAGTTGACCAATGGTTGATCAACAGTTGACTGACGGTTGACCCTTAGCCAACAGTGAGCCCTGGTGCCCAAGAAGGCCAATGGTTGACCAGCAGTTGACCAGTGGTTGACCAGCAGTTGACCAACGGTTGACCATGAGCCAGCAGTGAGCCCTGGTGGCCAAGAAGGCCAACGGGACCCTGGGATGCATTGCCCAGAGCGTGGCCAGCAGGGCAGGGAGGTGCTCCTTCCCTCTGCTCTGCCCTGGGGGGGCACAGCTGGAGCACTGCGCCCAGTGCTGGGCTCCCAGTTCAGGGCAGACCGGGAACTGGTGGAGAGAGCCAAGAGGAGGGGGTGGAGATGGGGGGGGCCTGGAGCCCCTGGTGGTGGGGACGGGCTGAGAGCCCCGGGGCTGTGCAGCTGGAGGAGAGAAGGCTGAGGGGGGNCTCGTTGCATGAGCTCAGCCCTGGCGCAGTTGAGGTTGGTGCTGCTGTTGTGGGGCAGCGATAGCAGCACGCAGAGCAAAGCCGGTGCGCGTTGCGTCCTCAGCTCCCATTTTTCTTGCTCTTAAAGGAGTTTTCACTTCTCAATTCTGTCCTGCCTGCTGCCAGCGCTCACAAGCTGTGCGTGCCAAAGCTTTGGGGTCCCTTCCCCCCGTCTGAGACGTTCCCTTCCCTGCAGGACACACGCCTTGCTGCCGCTGCCGCACAGGGAATCGCTTTGAGCCGAGCGCGGAGACAATGAAGCTGTTGGAAAATTCAAGTTTCGAAGCAATAAACTCCCAGCTGACGGTGGAGACGGGGGACGCCCACATCATCGGGAGGTGAGTGCTGCTGACACAAGGCACTGGGTGCGCTGCAAAGCCAACCGCACCCTGGGCTGCGTCAGAAGAGGGGAGGCAGCTCAGTACGGGGCCAGGCTGAGAGCTGGGGGGCTTCGGCCTGGGGAGGGGGAGGCACTGGGAGACCTCTCTGCGGCCTTCAGTGCCCAAACGGAGCTGGTAATGGGAGGAGAGCAACTACGCACGGGCAGAGAGCGATGGGACCAGGAGAATGGCTTGAACCCAACAGAGGGGAGAGCGGGGTCAGACGTGGGGGAATCCTGCACCCAGAGGCGCTGCGGCCCCAGCACTGCTGCCCGGAGCTGGGGGTGCCCCATCCCTGGAGGTGCCCGAGGCTGCAGGTGGTGCCCTGGGCAGCCTGAGCTCAGGGGGGTGGTCAGCCAACCCAACCCAACCCAACTGTGCTGTGGTGCTGTGGTCTTTAAGGACCCTTCCAACACAACCCAGTCATTCATTGATCATAAAACCAATGAACGTTTCCCACCCAACTCTTCCTTGGCTCTATGATGTTTAAGGATCCTTCCGACCTAGCTCTTCAATGGCTGTATGATCTTTCAGGACCCTTCCAACCCAACCTTTCCATGGTTCTATGATGACTGCCTTTCCAACCCAACCCATTCCATGGTTCTGTGGTCCATAAGGTCCATCCCCTAGCTCTGTGCCCTTTAAGGACCTTCCCAACCCAACCATCCCCTGGCTCTGTGATCTTTAAGGGCCCTCCCAACCCAACTATCCCATATTCCTATGATCTTTAAGGATCCTCCCAAGCCCACCGTGTCATGGGTCTATGATCTTTAAGGACCCTCTCAACCCAACCGTCCCATGGCTCTGTGATCATTAAGGACCCTTCCAACCCAACCGTTCTGTGGTTCCACAATTGGAGCCAGCTGCTCTGCTGT
>NW_018364662.1:0-1529 GCF_002078875.1 Numida meleagris | reverse complement strand
CTCTGTGGTTCTATTTAGGGTCATGCTGGCATGGGTTGGTGTTGGATTGGTGGATCTTGGAGGTCTCTTCCACATTTAATCGCTCTGTGGTTCTATTTAGGGTCATGCTGGCATGGGTTGGTGTTGGACTGGTGGATCTTGGAGGTCTCTTCCAACGTTAATGACTCTGGTTCTGTTTAGGGTCATGGTGGGATGGGTTGGGGTTGGACTGGTGGATCTTGGAGGTCTCATCCAACCTTAATTATTCTGCTTTTGTGATTGGGGCCGAGCCGGGGCTGGCTGTAGGAGCAGGGTTCAGCGCAGTGTTCCTCACACCCGCTCCTTGGTGTTGCAGCTACAACCCAGACCTGGATTCAGACCCCTTTGGAGAGGACGGCAGCCTCTGGTCCTTCAACTACTTCTTCTACAACAAGAGGCTGAAGAGGATCGTCTTCTTCACCTGCCGCTCCATCAGGTCAGCCCACAGCGATGGCACCCTGAACGAGCTGCTCTGCACCCCGTGGCATAGAGGGGTGGAATGGGTTGGGTTGCAGAGGTCCTTATGGATCGTAGAGCCATAGAATGGCTGGGTTGGAAGGGTCCTTGAAGGTCACAGAGCCATGGAAGAGTTGAGGAGGAGGGGTCCTTAAAGATCACAGAGCCATGGAAGGATTGAGTTGGATAGGTCTTTACAGATCATAGAGCCATGGAAGGGTTGAGTTGGATAGGTCCTTACAGATAATAAAGTCATAGAAGGGTTGGGATGGAAGGGTCCTGAAAAGTCACAGAGCCATGGGATCATTGGGTTGGAAGGGTCCTTAACGGTCACAGACCCATGGAGGTATTGGGTTGGAAGTGTCCTTAAAGATCATAGAGCCATGGAAGTGTTGGGTTGGTTAGGTCCTTAAAGATTATAGAGACATGGAAGGTTGTATTGGAGAGATCCTTAAAAATCATAGAGCCATGGAAGCGTTGGATTGGATAAGTCCTTGAACATCATAAAGTCTTAGAAGGGTTGGGACGGAAAGGTCCTGAAAAGTCGCAAAGCCATGGAATGGTTGGGTTGGAAGGGTCCTTAGAGGTCACAGAGCCATGGAAGGGTTGGGTTGGATAGGTCCTTAAAGATCATGGAGCTGTGCAAGGGTTGGGTTGGACAGATCCTTAAAGATCATGGAGCCATGCAAGGGTTGGGTTGGCTTGGAAGGATCCTTAAAGATCCTAGAGCCATGGAAGAGTTTGGTTGTGCCCAAAGGGTCCTTAAAGATTATAGAGCTGTGGAGTGGTTGGGTTGGATAGGTCCTTAAAGATCATGGAGCTGTGCAAGGGTTGGGTTGGACAGATCCTTAAAGATCATAGAGCCATGCAAAGGTTGGGTTGGCTTGGAAGGATCCTTAAAGATCCTAGAGCCATGGAAGAGTTTGGTTGTGCCGAAGGGGTCCTTAAAGATTATAGAGCTGTGGAATGGTTGGGTTGGATAGGTCCTTAAAGATCCTAGAACCATGGAAGAGTTTGGTTGTGCCGAAGGGGTCCTTAAAGATTATAGAGGTGTG
>NW_018364661.1:26493-27573 GCF_002078875.1 Numida meleagris | reverse complement strand
CCCAACCCCCCCCAGGCCATCACCGCCGGTTTCTTCTACCACACGGCGCGGCTGACGCGCGGCGGCTACCGGACGGTGAAGCACCAGCAGACGGTGTTCATCCACCCCAACAGTTCCCTCTTCGAGGAACAGCCGCGCTGGGTCCTCTACCACGAGCTCGTCTTCACCACCAAGGAGTTCATGCGGCAGGTGGGGACACGGGGGCGGTGGGAGGGGGGTGACAGTGGGATGGGGGACAATGGGATGGGGATGATGGGATGGGGGACAATGGGATGGGGGACAATGGGATGAAGGTGATGGGATGGGGGTGATGGGATGGGTGACAATGGGATGGGGATGATGGGATGGGTGACAGTGGGATGAGGACGATGGGATGGGTGACAGTGGGATGGGGGACAATGGGACAGGTGACAAGGGGATGGGGGATGATGGGATGGGGGTGATGGGATGGGGGACAGTGGGACAGGTGACAAGGGGATGGGGGATGATGGGATGGGGACAGTGGGATGGGGACAATGGGATGGCGACAATGGGATGGGTGACAGTGGGATGGTGATGATGGGATGGGTGACAATGGGATGGGGACGATGGGATGGGTGACAGTGGGATGGGGACAGTGGGTGACAGTAGGATGGGGACAATGGGATAGGGGTGACAGTGGGATGGGGGACAATGGGATGGGGGACAATAGAATGGGGGACAATGGGATGGGGACGATGGGACAGGTGACAAGGGGATGGGTGACACGGGGATGGGTGTGACATGGGGATGGGTGACACCGGTCGGGTGACAGGGGGACGGGTGACACGGGGACAGGTGACACAGGGACGGGTGACACGGAGACGGGTGACATGGGGATGGGTGACAGGGGGATGGGTGTGACACAGGGACGGTTGACACGAGGATGGGTGACACAGGGATGGGTGTGACACAGGGACAGGTGACATGGGGACGGGTGACATGGGGACAGGTGACACTAGGACGACTGACATGGGGACGGGTGACATTGGGATGGATGACACAGGTCAGGTGACAAGGGGATGGGTGGCAAGGGGATGGGTGACACGAGGATGGGTGACA
>NW_018364661.1:21845-23425 GCF_002078875.1 Numida meleagris | reverse complement strand
GGGGACGTGGTGACAATGAGGATATGGGGACAGTGGGGACACATGAACAATGGGGACGTGGTGACACAGGGGACGATGGGGACACGTGGACAATGGAGACGTGACAATGGTGATGACGGTGACATGGTGACAGTGGGGATGTGGTGACAAAGGGGACGTGGTGACAAAAGGGGACACGTGGACAATGGGGACGTGGTGACAATGGGGAGGCGGTGACAACAGACACAAGCTGACAATGCGGACGTGACAATGGGAGCCATGGTGACAACGCGGTGACACAGGCGGTGACAAGGGGGGCTGCAGGGGATGACACAAGCGGTGACAACAGGCGGTGACAACAGGCAATGACAACAGGGGGACTGGGGGGGATGACACAGGCGGTGACAACAGGCGGTGACAACAATGGGACTGCAGGGGACGACACAGGCGGTGACAACAGGCAGCGATGACAGGCAGTGACAACAAGGGGACCGTGGGGGATGACACTGGTGGTGACAACAGGCGGTGACAACAATGGGACTGCAGGGGATGACACAGGTGGTGACAACAGGCGGTGACAACAGGGGGTGACAACAATGGGACCATGGGGGACGACACAGGCGGTGACAACAGGCGGTGACAACAATGGGACTGGGGGGGACGACACAGGCAGTGACAACAATGGGACTGCAGGGGATGACACAGGCGGTGTCAACAATGGGACCATGGGGGACGACACAGGCGATGACAACAGGTGGTGACAACAGGCGGTGACAACAATGGGACTGGGGGGGACGACACAGGCGGTGACAACAGGGGGCGACACAGGCAGTGACAACAGGCGGTGCCAACAAGGGGACCATGGGGGATGACACAGGTGGTGACAACAGGCGGTGACAACAAGGGGACCGCGGGGGACGACACAGGCGGTGCCAACAGGCAGTGACAACAATGGGACTGCAGGGGATGACAACAATGGGACTGGGGGGGACGACACAGGCGGTGACACCAGGCGGTGACAACAATGGGACCATGGGGGATGACACAGGTGGTGACAACAGACGGTGACAATGGGGTGACAACAGGGGGACCATGGGGGACGACACAGGCGGTGACAACAGGCGGTGACAACAGGGGGACCACAGAGGATGACACAGGTGGTGACAATAGGCAATGACAACAATGGGACTGGGGGGGACGACACAGGCGGTGCCAACAATGGGACCATGGGGGATGACACAGGTGGTGACAACAGGCAGTGACAACAAGGGGACCGCGGGGGATGACACAGGCGGTGACAACAGGTGGTGACAACAGGGGGGGTGCAGGGGATGACACAGGCGATGACAACAGGCGGTGACAACAGGCGGTGACAACAGGCGGTGACAACAGGGGACAACACAGGCAGTGACAACAGGCAATAACAACAATGGGACTGGGGGGGATGACACAGGCAGTGACAACAGGCGGTGACAACAGGGGGTGACAACGGGGTGACAACAGGGAGACTGGGGGGGATGACACAGGCGGTGACAATGACAACAGGTGGTGACAACAGGGGGACTGGGGGGGGATGACACAGGCGGTGACAACAGGCGGTG
>NW_018364661.1:17097-18191 GCF_002078875.1 Numida meleagris | reverse complement strand
GGGGGGGCACAGCGTCCCCGTTGTGTCACCGTTGTGTCACCCGGCGGGCGAGCTGTCACCCGAACCCTGCCCATTTGTCACCTCCAGGGTGCCCGTCTGTCACCTGAACTCATCACTGTCACCAACAGCGTAAGATGTCACCCCAGCTCTGTCCCTGTCACCTACAGGGCGCACATTTGTCACCCGAACTCATTGCTGTCACCTCCAGGGTGCACATTTGTCACCCCAGCTCTGTCCCTGTCACCTCCAGGGTGCACATTTGTCACCCCAACTCTGTCCCTGTCACCTACAGGGTGCCCATTTGTCACCTGAACCCATTGCTGTCACCAACAGCGTAAGATGTCACCCCGACTCTGTCACCTCCAGGGCGCACATTTGTCACCCGAACTCTGTCCCTGTCACCTACACGGTGTGCGCTTGTCACCCATTTGTCACCTCCAGGGTGCCCATTTGTCACCTGAACTCATCGCTGTCACCTTCAGCATGTCACCCCGACTCTGTCACCTCCAGGGTGCACATTTGTCACCCAAACTCTGTCCCTGTCACCCACAGGGTGTGCGGTTGTCACCCAAACTCTGTCCCTGTCACCTCCAGGGTGCCCATTTGTCACCTGAACTCATCACTGTCACCTACAGCATAAGATGTCACCCCGACTCTGTCACCTCCAGGGCGCCCATTTGTCACCCCAACTCTGTCCCTGTCACCTCCAGGGTGCCCATTTGTCACCTGAACTCATTGCTGTCACCTCCAGGGTGCACATTTGTCACCTGAACTCATCGCTGTCACCTACAGCGTAAGATGTCACCCCGACTCTGTCACCTCCAGGGCGCCCATTTGTCACCCGAACTCTGTCCCTGTCACCTCCAGGGTGCCCATTTGTCACCTGAACTCATTGCTGTCACCTCCAGGGTGCACATTTGTCACCCGAACTCTGTCCCTGTCACCTACACGGTGTGCGCTTGTCACCCCAACTCTGTCCCTGTCACCTCCAGGCCATGAATTTGTCACCCAAACACCCGGGTGTCCCACACCGGGACCCCTCCACCCACCCCGACACTTCCTTTACCCTTTCAGGACCCTCCGAGGTCAACATT
>NW_018364661.1:9746-10825 GCF_002078875.1 Numida meleagris | reverse complement strand
CAGGCCGCCCCCAGCCCGGCCCATGCCGACCTCAGGCGGACGGCGGCGGCGCTTCGGTGCCGGAGCATCGCGGCACCGCCCCGGGGCTGCGCGCGGCCCTTTCCCTCTCCTCACAGGAACCGGCACCGCACTGCGCCTGCGCGCTGCGTCACTTCCGGCCTCGTTTGAGGCTGCTTCCGGCCGCCTCTAAGGGCAATTCCGGCCGGGCACGAGGCTATTTCCGGCTGAGGGTAAGGGCACTTCCGGCCCGGTGTGAGGCTACTTCCGGCTGCGCGAAGGGGCACTTCCGGCCGCAGCGCTCGACGCGTGCGCAGTGAAGCGTTGCGGCGTGCGGGAAGGTGACCGCGCGGGGCGGGTGGGGCTTAAAAGGGCAACGCCTTGAAGGGAGGGGGGGCAGCGCCTTAAAGGGGCAACGCCTTAAAGAGCGGTGGGGAGCCCTCTGAGGCAGCGGGTTGGGGGCGGGGCTAATTGGGAAAGGGGCGGGGCTTCGGGTGATCACACGCACCCCTCGTGGTGCCACGCCCCCCGCCGATGACGTCACGCTGTTGTGATGACGTCAGAAACCCCCCCCCCCAGTATTCCCATGGGGAGGGGAATGGGGGCATTGAGACACAGCACAGGCCGAGAGCAAAGGGTTTTCAGATTTATTGAAATAACCCCAAAACTCGGGGGGGGAGGGGGCACCCCCATGGGGCTATGGGGCAGAGAGGGGCACCCATAGACCCTGTGGGGCGGCAATGGGCTCCCACGGGCCCCTGTGGGGCAGGGGTGGGCCCCCACGGGGACTGTGGAGTGGGGACACTGATCCTATGGGGCAGCAATGGGCACCCACGGGTCCCTATGGGGCAGGGATGGGCCCCCACGGGGGCTGTGGGGAGGGGACAGAGACCCATAGGATGGGGACAGTGGCCTCCAAGGGGGCTATGGGGCAGGAACGGGCACCCATGGGCGCTATGGGGTGGGGACAGGGACCCATGGGATGGGGACAATCACTTGTGGGGTGGGAACAAGCGCCCTATGGGGCAGCAATTCGCACCCGTGAGCACAATGGGGCAGAAAAAGGAAATCTATGGGGGGGG
>NW_018364661.1:5209-6472 GCF_002078875.1 Numida meleagris | reverse complement strand
CCTCTTGGGTCACCCCATAGATTCACCCCACACCTTCCCATCATCCCCTGGGGCACCTCCCCCCACCAGGCCTCACTAGGCCGCACCAGGCCTCAACGCTCCCCCCACTGCCCCACACCTTCCCATCATCCTCTGGGGCGCCCCATAGATTCCCTCCCCCTTTCCCATCATCCTCTGGGGCCCCCCACGCCCCCCCAGGCCTCACTAGGCCGCACCGCACACCCCACAGCCCCACACCTTCCCATCATCCTCCGGGGCACCCTGCCCCACTAGGCCTCACCAGGCCCCACCCAGCCCCACATCGCACCCCACAGCCCCGTTCCTTCCCACAATGCCCCACGGCGGCCACCCATCCTTCCCAGCATGCCCCGGGACAGCATCCCTCCGTTTCCCAGCATGCCCCGGGCCCCCGGTTTGTTTCCCAGCTTGTCCCCCCAGGCCTCAGGCCTCGAGCCTCGGGGTAGGCCTCACGCCCCAGCCCGGTACCGGTGGTTGGCCCCTCGGTGCCCGGTGGGTCGCAGGTGTTGGTCCACCACGGTGAAGCGTTCCCCTAGCACCGCCGTGACGTCGAACGGGAATTCCATGGCCCCGCCGCCGGGCCTGGGCCTGGGCCTGGCCCCGGTGTCGGTGCCGTTGTCGCCGTCGTCGCCAGGCCCAGGCCCAGGCCCGGGCCCGACCCTTAGCAACCGCCCTTAGCAACAAGCCCCGCCCCTAATCCCACAGCGCCAATCAGAGCCAGCAGAGCCACGCCCCTTAGCAACCCGCCGCGCTAAGCCCCACCCCTTAGCAACCAGGCGGAAGCGCGGTGCACGCTGGGATTTATCCCCCCTCCAACCGCTCCTCCTGGGGGCGGCCATTTTGAGGGCGCCGCCGCCATCTTGCGGCCTACAAAAAAAACCACACTCGCGAGCGACAGAAACCGCTTTATTCCACTTTTTTTTTTTTACCCTTCGATTCCCCCTTTTTGCCCCTCGATTCCCCCGTTCCGCTCCTCGCTGAGGGCCGGAGCTGGGCCCTCCTTCTCCTCCTCCTCCTTGAGGTAATTCTTATAGATGCGCCTGAGGCGGGCGATGGCGGCGGCGGGCGGCTGCTGCCACTCGTACCACGGGTACCAGGCGCGGCCTTCCCTCAGCTCCGGGCCCGGAGGAGTTTTCCCGATGGCGGCGTGCGGGGTGAGGAAATCGTCCCCCGGAGGCGGCACGAAGGGGACACGGAGCCACAGGAGCCCTGAGGAGGAGGAGGAGGGGGGTGGAGAGGGGGGGG
>NW_018364661.1:2549-4459 GCF_002078875.1 Numida meleagris | reverse complement strand
CACCAGTAAAGCCCGGTTCCCCCCCAGTATAAACCAGTCCGTGCTCACCGTGGTCCTGCGCCTGAGCGATGGCCTTGAGCAGCAGCTTGTGCTGCCTCATGCAGACGCCTGCGGGGACAGGGACAAGAGGGGCGGCTTGGTGGCCACAGAGAACATTTGGTGGCCACCATGTTGTCACCCATGAGGTTTGGTGGCCACACAGGACGTTTGGTGGCCACCACGTTGTCACCCATGAGGTTTGGTGGCCACACAGGACATTTGGTGGCCACTGCGGTGTCACCCGTGAGGGTTGGTGGCCCACCAAGGGGTTTGGTGGCCACTGTGGTGTCCCCATGAGGTTTGGTGGCCACACAGGACATTTGGTGGCCATTGTTGTGTCCCCATGAGGTTTGGTGGCCACACAGGACATTTGGTGGCCACAGAGAAGACCTGGTGGCCCACTAGGGGGTTTGGTGGCCACTGTGGTGTCCCCATGAAGGTTGGTGGCCACATAGGACATTTGGTGGCCACTGCAGTGTCCCCATGAGGGTTGGTGGCCCACCAGGGGGTTTGGTGGCCACAGAGGACATTTGGTGGTCACTGCGGTGTCACCCGTGAGGGTTGGTGGCCCACCAGGGGGTTTGGTGGCCACAAAGACCTGGTGGCCACACAGGACATTTGGTGGCCACCGCGATGTCCCCGTGAGGGTTGGTGGCCACACAGGACATTTGGTGGCCACCATGGTGTCCCCATGAAGGTTGGTGGCCCACCAGGGGGTTTGGTGGCCACAGAGAAGACCTGGTGGCCCACTAGGGGGTTTGGTGGCCACTGTGGCGTCCCCGTGAGGGTCGGTGGCCCACCAGGGGGTTTGGTGGCCATAGAGAAGACCTGGTGGCCCACCAGGGGGTTTGGTGGCCACCATGATGTCCCCACGAGGCCCTTTGGTGGCCACGGAGGAGATCTAGTGGTCCACATGGAGCTTTGGTGGCCCAGGTGGAGCTTTGGTGGCCACCATGATGTCCCCACAAGGCCCCTTGGTGGCCATGGAGGAGATTGAGTGGCCCACGTGGAACTTTGGTGGCCCAGGTGGAGCTTTGGTGGCCCAGGTGAAGCTTTGGTGGCCCACGTGAAGCTTTGGAGGCCACCACGACGTCCCCACGAGGCCCCTTGGTGGCCACGGAGAAGATCTAGTGGCCCACATGGAACTTTGGTTGCCCACGTGGAGCTTTGGTGGCCCTCAAGAAGGTCAGATGCCCCTCAATGAAGCTTGGTGGCCACCATGATGTCCCCACAAGGCCCCTTGGTGGCCACGGAGGAGATCTAGTGGCCCACATGGAACTTTGGTGGCCCAGGTGGAACTTTGGTGGCCACCGTGACGTCCCCACGAGGCCCTTTGGTGGCCACAGAGGAGATCTAGTGGCCCAGGTGAAGCTTTGGTGGCCACCGTGACGTCCCCATGAGGCCCCTTGGTGGCCATGGAGATCTAGTGGCCCACGTGGAGCTTTGGTGGCCCAGGTGGAGCTTTGGTGGCCCAGGTGGAGCTTTGGTGGCCACCATGATGTCCCCACAAGGCCCCTTGGTGGCCACGAAGGAGATCTAGTGGCCCACATGGAACTTTGGTTGCCCACGTGGAGCTTTGGTGGCCCTCGAGAAGGTCAGATGCCCCTCAATGAAGCTTGGTGGCCACCATGATGTCCCCACAAGGCCCCTTGGTGGCCACGGAGGAGATCTAGTGGCCCAGGTGGAGCTTTGGTGGCCCAGGTGGAGCTTTGGTGGCCACCGTGATGTCCCCACGAGACCCTTTGGTGGCCACAGAGGAGATCTAGTGGCCCAGGTGAAGCTTTGGTGGCCCACCATGATGTCCCCACAAGGCCCTTTGGTGGCCACGGAGGAGATCTAGTGGCCCACGTGGAGCTTTGGTGGCCCAGGTG
>NW_018364661.1:0-1858 GCF_002078875.1 Numida meleagris | reverse complement strand
GGTGACAACGGAGCCGGGTGACAAGAGGATGAGGGGACAATATCAGGAGAGTGGTACCCAGGGGACATCAGGGATGGTGACACCAACAACCGGACAAGGTGACAATAACAGGACGGCGGTACCCAAGGGACAATGGGAACAGCCTGGGGACATTGGACGGGGTGACAGCAAGAATCGAATGGGGTGAGAATAGAACGGGGTGACAGTAACGGGGTGGTGGCACCCAGGGGACATCGGGTGGGGTGACGGCAACAACCAGACAGGGTGACAATAGGATGGGGTGACAATGTCAGGATGGCGGTAGCCAGGGGACATCAGGTGGGGTGACACCAACAACCAGACACGGTGACAATAGGATGGGGTGACAACAGGATGGGGTGACAACAGGATGGGGTGACAACAGGATGGGGTGACAACGTCAGGATGGTGGTACCCAGGGGACGCTGGGGACGTCAAGTGGGGTGACAGCAACAACCAGACATGGTGACAATAGGATGGGGTGACAATAACGGGGTGGTGGCACCCAGGGGACATCGGGTGGGGTGACGCCAACAACCAGACATGGTGACAATAGGATGGGGTGACAATGTCAGGATGGCGGTAGCCAGGGGACGCTGGGGACGTCGGGTGGGGTGACAGCAACAACCAGACATGGTGACAATAGGATGGGGTGACAGTAACGGGGTGGTGGCACCCAGGGGACATCGGGTGGGGTGACAGCAACAACCAGACATGGTGACAATNCCCCCCACCGCCGCCCTCAGCACCGCCAACCCCGTGGCCGCCGCCATCTTGCCGCCCCACGCAGCCCCGCCCCGGGGCGGGCGGAGCCTGGGCGCCGCCATTTTGTTGTACGTCGCCGGGCGGCCGGGCGCATGCGCCGAGGGAATTAAAACTGCGCCACACGCGAAGGGGACAGCGGCCGGCGGCGGGCGCGCATGCGCGGTTCGCGGGCCCTCAGCTAAGCGCATGCGCAGCTGGAGGAAGCGCCGCCCAGCGCATGCGCGCTGAGCCCCAAGGTCGTTCAGCGGCTCCTCAAGGGCGGAGGGGGCGAAATGGCCGCCGCGCAGGCGCGGTGAGGGCGGGCGGTGAGTGCGTTCGTCGACCTCTTTTTTGGGGCGAAAAAAGGGCTTTTCGGGGGCGAGGGGGGAGCGGTCGTGGTGCGGCACGTGGGGGCGGGGGGAGCGAGGGGCTGCGACGGGGCGCGGAGGAGCGGATGGGGAGGGGGCGTGGCTTGAAGGAAGAAGGGGCGTGGCTTGGGGGAGGGGGCGTGGTCTAGCTCAGGAAGAAGGGGCGTGGCCGGGTATAAAAGGCGCCGCCCGCGCGGCCCCGCCGCCATTCTGGGGTCGGGGGTAGAGGTGAGTACAGAGCTGTGGGCGGGTGGAGGGCGGAGGGAGCGGGCGCGGGGCTTCTCCGACCCCTCGGCCCCGCTTTTTTACCCCTGATTGGGCGGCCCCCATTGCGGGGGGGGAGGGCTCGGGGGTTTGTTTTCTCCCCCGAGCTGCCCCCGAAATGGGGGCGAAACGGCCTTAAAACGGTCGATTTCCGCTTTTAAATGGCTCGAAATAGCCCCAGACCCCCCTGAACGGCCCCAAAAAAGACCCCAAAACGGCCTCAAAACGCCGTGGGATCTTGAAACCTTCTGGAACGGCGTTAAAACGGCCCCGAAGGTTCTGGAACGGCCTCAGGATGCCCCTCCCCCCCTTAATAAAAACGGCTAAAAACAATCTTAAAAGCCTCGAAACCCGCCCAAAATGGCCTCGAAACGCCTTAAGAAACTTCTCCGTGCCCCGAAATCCACTGAAATCCCCACAAAATAGCCCGAAACGGCCCCAAAAATGGACCTAAATGGCCCCAA
>NW_018364660.1:0-30246 GCF_002078875.1 Numida meleagris | reverse complement strand
TGTGTAAGGTCTCAGCTCTTCCCAGTGAATGAAGAATAATGAAATTACATGAAATTCTTACCTTCTTTTGTCAGGAAAGGAGCGGCTTAAAACAATACTAACGCATCTTTTTTCCTTCACTTGCTTTTATTCGCCCTTCAGGTACGCTTAAAAAGGATCTCCCAGTGGAAAGCAGGGACTTTGAACGTTACCGTGTCACAGAATAGCTGTGAACCCGTATGAAACCAGAAGCTGAAGCCTGTCACAATTTTGTGGGGCTGCTGACTGCAGTTTACACTGCTCTGTGAGCCTCGTGCCAAAGTCAGCTCTTAAGACTGGATTCTGGAACAGGGAAATGGCTTGCTACTGTAATCCGCAACAACCAAAAAACCTCTCTTTCTTAGAGTGCTTAGTAAGGCACCAAATTCTGAAGAGCTGTTTAGGAAACGTGCTACTTTCAAACCACATAAAGGCCAAAAAGTCTTGAATCTCTCTCATAAGCACAGTAGCCCTGATTCCCTAACCTTTGTTTCTCAGCCTTCTGGATTTACTCGTGAACGTCAAGCTTGTGTCAAAGTAACCAGAACGTACCTGAGTAAGTTCGCCTGTTCTGTTCTTGACCACACTGAAGACTGGAAACAAAACCTCAGAACTTCGAGCCACAGAATGTTATGGCTTGTCTCCCTCGTTGTCACCTGTGTTTCATTCTCTGCTTTTCAAGTTCTTTAGTCACGTGAGAGAGACTATTACACCGTAATGAAAGAGACTGAGAGGCAAATACAAGATAAACATAGAAGAGAATACTTAGTGAGAATTCACTGTGAAACTCAGCTCAGCATTATCATTTGCTTACAGCTGTACTCATGGACACTGAGTTTTTGACCTTTGATTTGCAAAAATGTTCCCAGAACTCAAAATAAAGAGGGGTACCCATCGGGAAAGGTGATGGCAGACAACCAGTTCTAAATTACCCAGAAAGGGCGATGGTCACAAACCACCCCAGAAAGAAAAAGTTGCATACCCATCCCAAGGATCAGGGCTCGCTGAAAACTCCAGAAGGACACAACTCCAGGCAGAGATCCTCCCCTTGAGGCTGCCAGCCCTTAGATGAGGCTTAGGGAGGGGGTGGAACCTGCTCACACAGGTGAACTGCTTTCACCTGTGCTCCCAGGGCTGTCTGTGTCCCTTCACCAGGTGCTCAGTCATTGGTTCAGGCCGTGACTTAGCAATTCCCATACAACACCTTTATGCAATTATTTGTATTGGACGTGATCGCTGTCCTCTGAGAGGTCCACAGGACAGTCACAACCTGCTGATAAGGTAGAAATTACCATATCAGATTAAAAAAAAAATGTAACTTCTACTCAAATACTATCCCTTCAAAACTAACTAAAGTATCTGTGTTGTGCCACGTAGCTTCTAGTCCCTTAATTTTCTTTATCAGATTCCTTGTCAGGTGCTTTTTATTCATATGCACACATTTAATATTTGCCCCAAATCTATTAAGAACCACATCAACATTATCTTCTTCTAGATATTAATTATACATAACACAAAATAAATGCTGATTGTCTGCATGCTTTAATCTTTAAATGTTTTGGAGGTTTGCATGTATGAAGTTGGCTTGTTCAAGAAATGTTTAAAGTTTCTCAGTCAACAGTAGAAATATTATTCCCTAGTAAAGGGACGGTAAAATCAAGGTCTTGCACCTGGGTCGTGGCAACCGCTATTATCAATACAACCTGGGGGACAGAAGGATTGAGCACAGCCCGGCCAAGAGGGACGTCGGGGCACTGGTGCATGGCAGACTGGACATGAGCAAGCAACGTGCCCTCGCAGGCCAGAAAGCCAACTGTATTCTAGGCTGCATCAAAAGAAGCATGGCCAGCAGGGCTAGGGAGACGATCCTGCACCTCTTCTCTGCACTGGCGAGACCTCACTGAGAGTACTGCGTCCAGATGTGAAGTCCTCAGTACAGGATCTCTCCTGTACATGGAGCAGGTCCAGAGGAGAGTCACAAAAAATGATCCAAGCGAAGGAACACCCCCCCACCACCACCCACCCATGAGGGCAAGCTGAGAGAGCTGGGGCTGTTCAGGCTCCAGGGGGACCTGATGGAGGCCTTTCAATATCCAAAGGGGGACCAAGAGAAAGAAGGGGGCAGACTCTTTATCAGGGTCTGTTGTGACAGAACAAGGCGAAATCGCAGAATCACAGAATGGTTTAGGTTGCAAGGGACGTTTAAGATCATCTAGTTCCAACCCCCCTGCTATAGGCAGGGACATCTCCCACTAGACCAGGTGGCTCAAAGCCCCACCCAGTCTGGCCTTGAATACTTCCAGGGAGGGGGCATCCACAACCTCGCCTGGGCAACCAGTTCCCGTGTCTCACCACCCTCACAGTAAAGAATTTCTTTCTAATCTCTAGTCTAAATCTACCCTCTTCCAATTTAAAACCATGTCCCCTTGTCCTGTCGCTACATGCCTTTCTAAAAAGTCCCTCCCCAGCTTTTCTGTAGGCCCTTACCAGGTACTGGAAGGCCACTACAAGGTCTTCCCGGAGCCTTCTTTTCTCCAGGCTGATGAGCCCCAACTCTCTCAGCCTATCCTTGCAGGGGAGGTGCTTCAGCCCTCTGATTGTCTTTGTGGCCCTCCTCTGGACCCGCTCCAACAACTCAATGTCCTCCTTGTGCTGGGGGCCCCAGAACTGGACACAGTACTCCAGGTGGGGTCTCACGAGAGCAGAGCAGAGGGGCAGAGCCACCTCCCTCGACCTGCTGGTCATGTTTCTCTTGTTGCAACCCAGGGTACGGTTGTGCTTCTGGGCTGCAAGTGCCCACTGCCGGCTCATGTTGAGTCTTTCATCAACCGACACCCCCAAATCCTTCTCCTCAGAGCTGCTTTCAAGCCATTCTCCGCCCAACCTGCATCTGTGCTTGGGGTTGCCCCAGCCCAGGCACAGGGCCTTGCACTTGGCCTTGCTGAACTTCATGAGGCTGGCATGGGCCCAACTCTCAAGCCTGCCCAGGTCCCTCTGGATAGCATCCCTTCCCTCTAGCGTGTGAACTGCACCACTCAGCTTGGTGTCGTCTGCATACTTGGTGATGGCTCGCTCAATCCCGCTGTCCACATCACCTGCAAAGATGTTAAATAACACCAGTCCCAGTACTGATCCCTGAGGAATGCCCCTTGTCCACTTGGACGCTGAGCCGTTGACCGCAACTCCCTGAGTGCCATCATCCAGCCAATTGCTTGCCCGGCGAGTGGTCCATCCATCAAATCCGTTTTTTCTCCAATTTGGTGACCAGGATGTCATGCGGAACAGCGTCAAACGCTTTGCACAAGTCCAGGTAGATGAAGTCAGTTGGTCTTTCTTTACCACTGACTCTGTAACTCCATCATAAAAGGCCACCCAGTTTGTCAGGCACGACTTGCCCTTGGTGAACCCATGTTGGTTACCACCAGTCACCTCGTCTTAATTTTCCATGTGCCTTCACATGTAGTAGGGCCTTCAGGAGGATCCGCTCCGTGATCTTACCAGGCACAGAAGTGAGACTGACTGGCCTGTAGTTCCCTGATCTTCTTTTTCTCCCTTCTTGAGAATGGGGGTTATGTTTCCCCTTTTCCAGTCAGTGGGAGCTTCACCAGACTGCCATGGCCTTTCAAATATGATAGATAGCGGCTTGGCAACTTTATCCACCAGTTCGCTCAGGACCCGTGGACGGACCTCACTGGGTCCCATGGACTTGTGCCCCTTCAGGTTCCTTAGATGGTCTCAAACCTGATCTTCACTTACAGTGGGCAGATCTTCCTTCTCCAGGTTCTTACCTTTGCTTTCTGCAGCTTGGGCGCTGTGGCTAGAGCCCGTGCCGGTGAAGGCTGAGGCAAAGGAGTCATTGAGCACCTCAGCTTTCTCCATATCCCTCATGACCAGGTCTCCAGTTCCCTTCCGGAGAGGGCCCACATCTTCCCCGGCCTTCCTTTTGTCACTGATATACCTGTAGAAATTCCTCTTCTTCCCCTTTATGTCCCTGGCTAGATTTAAATCTGCCTGGGTTTTAGCTTTCCTAACCTGATCCCTGGCTGCTCGAGCAGCTTCTTTGTAGTCCTCCCACGTAACTCGTTCCTGCTTCCACTCCCTACAGACTTTCTTTTTGCATTTAAGTAAGTCCAGGAAATGGTTTCAAACTAAAGAAGGGGAGATTTAGGTTCGATATAAGGCAGAAGATTTTTACAATAAGGGTAGTGAGGCGCTGCAACAAGATGCCTTGTGATGTGGTGGATGCCCCGTCCCCGGAGGCATTCAAGGTTGGGCTGGACCAGGCTTCGAGCAACCTCATCTGGCTGTAGATTTCCCTGTTCACTGCAGGGGAGTTGGTCTAGACGACCTTTAAGGGTCCCTTCCAACTCAAACGGTTCTATGAATCTATGCTTCTATCTTACATTTGGCTTTGGATACCAAAATTCCTTTTCAACTTTCAAACAGTAAGTAACAGACTTGCACCGCTTTGTGATCTTTGCATTGGTTTCAGTACTTGGTGTTGTTTCTGCTGTGGTCTAGATACGTCAACTGTTGCTAGCATCTTATATTTCAGTTCTGGGGGAAATCAACGACTCAGTGTACAAGTTCCTTGTATGATTGCTCAGTCTCTGTTGTTCTGGACAGAGGCTCTAATCCAAAGCAAGCAATAGAGCCTCTGTTTTCTGAACGTGCTTCAGAGTTTTCACGGTATTTTTATTATCACCCTCGGAATTACAGGTAGCAGTTGTCATGTAATCTAAGCCAAACTTGCCTGTAAAGGACAATGGTGATAATAAGTGTACATGTTTGTCTATGTCAAGTAGATTTGAGACTGTACATCTCAGAGGTTCCCTGTACTTCTCAGATGTTCAGAGAAGTACATGACTTTGAAGCGGCTGAAAAAGTACTATCTTGAAAGCAAGTCATTTTTAGGATCAAACATCTATCCCCATTTTCTTACAGAAAGTAAGTTTTACACCAGAGAGTTTTTCACCCAGCCGGCAGTAGCCTTATCCAAGCCATAGGACATCTGACAGCTCCTCCAGGAGAATACGGTGGGAGACGGACTTGAAGCCTTTACCAAAGTCTAGGTAGATCGCATCCACAGCTTTTCCGTCATCCACTCGGCAGGTCGCCTGGTCATAGAAGGAGATCAAGCTGGTCAAGCAGGACCTGCCTTTCATGAACCCAAGCTGGCTAGGCCTGATCTCCTGGTTGTCCCGCACATGCCGCATGATTGCAGTCAAGACAATCTGCTCCATGACCTTCTCCAGTACTGAGGTCATGCTGACAGGCCTGTAGTTGCCTGGATCCTCCTTCCGACCGTTCCCGTAGATGTGAGTCACATTAGCAAGTCTGCAGTCATCTGGGACCTCCGCAGTGGACCAGAAGTGCTGATAAATGATGGAAAGTGGTTTAGCAATCACTTCTGCCAGCTCCCTCAGTACCCTCAGGTGGATCCCCTTTGGTCCCATGGATTTGTGACAGTCCAGGTGGAGTAGCAGGTTGCTAACAGTTTCCTCCCGAATTGTGGAGAGGTTATTCAGCTCCCCATCCCTGTCTTCCAGCTCGGGGGTCTGAGTACCCTGAGGATAACTGGCCTGACTGTTAAAGACAGAAGTAAAGAAGGCACTGAGGACATCAACCTTTTCCTTGCCCTTGGTGATAACCTTCTCCATCACGTCCAGTGAAGCCAGGAGAGCCTCCTTGGCCTTCCTCTTGCTTGTTAGTGTATTGGTAAAATCATTTTTTATTGTCTTTAACAATAATGACCGCGTTAAGTTCTTGCTGGGCTTTTGCCTTTCTGATTTTCCCTCTAGAGAAACCCTTGTACTAGACGTATCCTTGTACTCTTCCTGAGTTGCCTGAGCCTTCTTCCAAAGATGTCTTCCTTTCCCAGAGCCTCAGCAAAAACTCCCTGTTCAGCCAGACCGGTCTTCTTCCCCGCTGACTCGTTTAACAGCAAAGGGCGACAACCTGTTCCTCCCGTTTACAGAGTCTGTCTGACTACTGAGAAACAGGAGAGGATAGATTTACAGTTGCATTGTACTCAGTTATCTGCAGTTCAGAATAGATAAGAGGCTTTTTTACAGGGTGGATTGGATTTAAAGGGACCTTAAGGATCATCCAATTCCAATTCCTCTGCCAGGGGAAGGGACACCTTCCGTTACATCACGTTGCTCAAAGACCCATTCAACCTGGCCCAAACACTTCCAGGGATGGGACATCCACAGTATTTCTGGGTATCCTCACCACCGTCACTGCAAAAATTCATTCCTAATACATAATCTAAATTTACCCTCTTTTAGTTTAAAGCTACTACCTCTTGTCCTATCACTACACTTCCTGAAGAGGAGTCCCTCTCCAGCTTTCCTGTAGGCCCACTTTACGTACTGGCAGGCCACTGTACGGTCTTGGTGTTGAGAAAAGAACGGGCCTATCAAGCAGTAAGATGGCTTAGAGACTTTTTTTCTTCAGTAAAATAATGAACTTGAGGATACAAGAAAACCTATCTTCCTCCTCTTAAAAATGTACTTAGAAAATGTCTCACTTTTTTATGAAAATTTCACAATAATAAATGAAATAATAGTCTTTACTTGAAATCCTTATATGTGTCTCCCTTTTAGTTCATATGCTAATATAAATATTCTCTTAGAAAATCAGGGCAGAAAATGAGTGTTAAATATATAGGAAACAGAAACAAAAAACCAACAATTTTGAATTTGAATACACGATCTAGGCTCACCTTCATAAAAACTGTATACATACTGTCACAATACTAGTATTCCATTCAAATATGTTTGAAAAATCTAAAACGTTTGAGATGGAGTTTAACATTTGAGGCTTGAATTAGACTCTTGGTTCTGAATGAGAAGTGACATATAACAAGAGATTCTTTGAACAATTTTAAAAGTGACAGTCTGCTTTTTTGATTCAATAAAATATAAAGTTTCATCAGATAATTTATTAATGGAATGGTGGTGTGGTTAAGACAAGCTATGAAAATGAACTTCACAGTAATATTCAGAGTAGCTATGAATGGATCAAGATTTTATGTTAGGTTCTGCAAGAGCAATGTGACTGTGATCAAACATAAGGTGAGGAGAGCCAATGTGAGTGCCTCAGGTGAAACTGTGGTGAGCTGGAGCCAAGCTGTTGCCCAAGATCCTGGCACAGAAACCAGTGGGGAGTAATGTTTCCCTTTCTTCTGTATCTACTCGTAGCAGTGATTATTAGAATAAGTCTTAGAATAACAATATGTGTGTGTGCATGGTAATGAGAATGCATTAAAAGCTTTCACTGGCAGATTCTCTCTAGTTATAAAGTAAGCCTAGCACTATTACAGTGTTGGGGGTTCCTTTGACAGTAAAACTAAAACCTACTTTGAAAGTGAACATCTTTAAAGAGATCTGATTTGAATATAATGCCTATGCCAGAGGCCCGTGACACAGAAGAAATGTATTGCCTATCATGATCACAAAAAGAGCGAGCATTAATCGTCTAAGAGAAAGAGTAGCACCTCTTAAGCTGAAGTTTAGATGATGCCTAGCTATCACCACATAGAAGTCAGAGACAGACACCTAAATTTTAGCTGATGCTGCTATAAATCTTCATCAGTGTGACAGTGAGTGATTTTGTGTTATGGAGGAAGCATTTATAAAGTATAAATTGGATGTGAGTACTGTCCAGTTTTTGGACTGGATCTGTTTTCTGCTGCACTTTTCTCTGTGGGCCTTTAAATATGAAAGGAGTATTCTGATTCCAGATAAATTGCTTTTGAAGCAATTTAAGGGCTGAACCTTTAGGTAAAAGCAAAAACTCTCCAAAATAAATTATACACATTTTTTTTTTATTCACTTGGCTTTGCTAGATAATGGTTAGTGAAACATCATGATCATTACATGATAAGGAGTCAGCAACTTCTGAGATTAACCATTGATTAACCATTTGTGAGCAAGTGCTGGAGCTAGTAAAGATGAATTTCAGTGGAGAATTACAAAGAAGTTTTAATACACTAAATTACACCAGCAGTCCTGGTGACAAAGGACATGGAAAAGACCAAGGTACTCAATGTGTTCCTCACTTTCACTACTGGTAAAACCAGCCTTTGGGAATTCCACATTCCTGAGAAGTGGGGTCAAGGAATACTTATTCTCACTTATAGGAAGATTAGATTGGGGAATATTTTAAACAGTTTGGACATACATACATTCATGGAGCCTGACAGGATGGATCAACAAGTGCTGAGGGTGTTGGCCAATGTCATTGCAGAGCTCTGTAGCCTTTGATCATGTTGACTGGAAGAGATTCCTTAGGACTGGAAGAAAACAGATGTCAATTCCATAATCAAGAGTAGCAAGGAAGCTCGAGGGAAATATAGCCCAATCAATCATGTCTCAGTTCCTGGGAAATTGATTGACCAAATAATCCTGGAAACAACTTCCAGTATTATGTCCCTATGAAGGACAAGAAGGTGACCATGAGTAATCAGCATAAATTTACAAAGGGGAAATTGTGCTTAAGAAAGCTGATCTAGTTTTCTAGATATGATAATGTAATTGGCTTGGTAGATGAGGGAACAGCAGTGCATGTTGTTGGTCTTGACTTCAGATAGACTTTTAACACTATTCTGAATCTGTTATTTATGCACCAGTTCTGTCTTATGTATACAAACTTCTCTCATTATTAAAGATATGGAGGTTTGTTTTTATATTTTGAGGAGAGATTTTACAGCTTTTGTTCCAGCAGAAGTCCTTTTGAAGTTCATTAGATGACATAGGGCATGGTTGTCCAACATTTTGGCTTGCCTGGCCTGCATTGAGCAAAAAGGAATTGCCATGGGTCGCATATAAAATATATAATAAACTTAATGTATACAAGCAACAAAACTTATTATGTATTTTTTATTAAAACATAAAAAACAGGGAGCAACAAAAGCATAAAACTAGTGGGATCTTTTTCCTTATTTTTGTGAAACTAATGCATCAGGCTAGTTCAATGGCAGTGGTTGCCATTCCTAATGAGTTCTCAAGGTATTCATCAGAGATTTCTGAAGAAATTTTACTCTTCCTGTGCTTCATCCTTGACAATAATTGTTCACAAATGTATGTACTGTCAAAAAGTGATGACAAGAAGACATGAATAAGGCATGACTGTGAAGCAGGGGATATTTTTCTCTGGTAAGATAAGACTTCTGAAAGTCTGATAAAGACACGTGACCAAATATTTCTCTGAGTTGAATTTCTGATTGCAACTCTATGGATTCCAAGTGATACCTTGCAAATAAATATTTATGTCAACTGGAAACAGAGTCACAAATATTAAAAAAAAAATGATTTTTTTGAAATCTTGAAACATATTCTCAAATTTCTTTATCAAAATGGAAAGCACTGCTGCATATTTTTCACTGTTCACAGGACTGTGTTTAGCCAATGCATCAAAATGCATGAAATTAGTTGACATAACTTGAGCTTGCCATAATTTAAGTTTCATTTCAAATACTGTTGTTTTCTGAAACCTGGCACAGATATGGTGATTTTCACCATGAAGAGCATGTTTAACTCGCTTAAATGAGTGATCAAATCCACCAAAACTGCTAAACCTGTGAGCCACTCTTAATCTTCACATTCTGGCATAAATTTTCATTTTGATTCCATAAAGGACTTGATGTCACTTCACCAAGTCTCTTTAGCATTTTGCCACGACTTAGCCACCTTCCTTCAGAATAGTAAATGATGTCCCCATAATCAGCATCCATGCTTTTTAAGAACTCCTAGAATTGGTCACGATTTAGTCCCTTGGACTTCATGAAATTCAGAGCTTTGATGATGATTTGCATGGTACTATCCATTTATAAATCTTGTGCACATAAATTCTCTTGATACTAATACAGTGATATTTCATCAAATGTGAGGTATCAGTGATAACTGCATCATCTTCTACTGATTTCATGTCTCTCTCTTTTACTAACCATCACCAGGGCACCATCAAGTAGCTATATCAGATATGTAGCCAAAGGCTAAAGAAAATCACTTTAATCTATTTTTTTACCGCTTCACACAGATCAAGAGATTTAGTTGTGTCTTTCAATGGCAACACAGTAGCCATTTCTTCAGTGGCATTATATTCGTTATCAATACCATTAATGAAAATGGCAAGTTGAGCCATATCTGCAGCATCAGTACTTTCATCTATCACCAAAGCATAAGATTTGAAATTAGTGGCTTTACTCTCCAAATCTTCTTCGACAGATTTTCCTGTTTCTTCATTTCACCTGGCTATAGTCTACTGAGACAAACTGATTTTAGAAAAAAACATTTTTTTTTTAATCAGGGCACATTATATTTGTTGTGCTTTCCAACCATTTCTTAACAAACTCACCATCAGGAAATGGTTTTGATTTTTTTCCAATCAGATTTGCTATCACATAACTGGCTTTTATAACAGAGTCCATTTGGGTTTTAACTTAAAAAAAAATATTTTGTTGAAGTGAGAGACTTTTTCAGTTCTGCTATTTTGTCTTTATGAAGCATTCCCTGATATGCATTGAATTTGGCAGCATGTTTCTGCATATAATACTTTTTCAAATTTTAATATTTGAAAACTGACATGATTTCTTTGCAATTTAAGTGTAGTGCCATATTATTTGTCAGTACTGCACTGCACCCTCCCTGTGTCCTAGGGCCAGGCTGGGCCACTTGGAGGGGCAGAGCTGCCACCATGATGATGTGGCAGCAGGGGGTGAGGGGCACAGTGTAAGCTATGCTAGGCCTAGGGGAAAAAAAAATTCTGAACTTTTTTTTTCACTGTGCAGTCTTCAAAATCTGGAAAAAAGGATCTGAAATGATTCTAGCAAGTTTCCTACTAGTGGGACCCCTATGGCCTTAATAAGGCTCTACACAGGAAGATTTATGGGTGTTTTTTTCCTGTTGACATTTATTTTTCTACCAAGTACTGTGTACTCTTAGGCCCCTATAAACACAAACAAAAAAAATCACTTGCTCCAGTTAAAACTGTTAGACAGACTGATAGTTGGCTGTTATCAGCACACTGACATAACTGCTGAATAAAATTACAGAACTATACTTAGCCTGATCCAAGATCCAGCAGCACCTGTGGAAAAACCTATGTTCACTTAAGTAGGCTTTGGAACAAGATATAAATCTATGGGTATATCAATAATATAAAAGTCTGTATAATCTGGTAGATTGGGGCACATTCGTGTATATTTCCTGGTAACACGAGGCGTCCTCCTAGAGCGGAAATTAATGTTAGTTACATATTGCTTTCTACTTTCTTATATCAAAAAAGATATAAGATACTGTGTATTATTGTAAGATATTCCATGTATTGTCTTACTGTAGCTTTGTTTTTGTCTTGCCTATATTTGTTGCTGGCATTTCTTTAAATTTTTGGGGTCTGGCACGATAGTCATCAGAAGAGAGTCAAGGAAGTAAAATGTTTCTCATACAGGGTCCATGTTCTTCATCTCAATGTATTTTTGTAAACTATTCTACTACTGAAATTATATACTTACCATATTTGACCTTGAAAAGATTGATTGAAACCCTTTTAGTTATGGCAGATTTCAAGAAAATATATTTTTGCTGTGAAGCTGTAGCATATGTAATTGGCTCATTAGGAACTTTAAATCAATCTGTGTAAGAACTATGAGGTTTTTGGAATGATTTGGTAGTGGGATGTTTTGACCTTTTGTTAAATGTTTTTAACTGTTCATCTCTCTCTCTGGATAGTATTTTTCATATCATGCCTATCACCAGGACATCAAAGTACTTCAGAAATTCAATGAGTATCAGATTCAGCATGTTAGTGAAACCCCAGTGGTTTCAAATGAAGCAGAACCATACTACTTCCTAATTTTTCTCCTACACTGTGACAAATCCAAAAATAAGGTGCTTTGTTCTGCATTCCTTCTGTCACAGAACATTTGCTAACTTAGAAAAAAGAAAAAGTTAGAGAAATATAGGTTTGAAGGTCAAACTGGTATCTTATGACTACACTAAATATAGATGATTGACTAGTGAAACAGCATCAAAGGTATTGGCAAATTTTGTCTGGTGTATTTCTAAGACCTCTCAGAACAAAACAGAACTTAACATCACTAAGATGAAAATTACAGGAGTAACGTGGGATTCATGAAGGTGCAGAGCACCTACTGTGAGGACTATTTGAAAGCAGGAGATATTTAGCAAAGACCTTGAAAGAAGCAAGGAGGGAATAGTCACATGCTCACTCACACTGAAGTGGTGCTTTGTTCTTTATTATCTGCAGGGCAATGGGGAGGAGGGCCAGCATCACCCGTGTGTATAACGATGGAGCAGTTGAAGTTGATTAGGGTGCAATGTCCTTGGGGGTCCATATATGGCTGTGCTGCGTATCACTTAACCATATGTTAAATGTTCAGCCAGAGTGTTAGGCATAGTCTATTAATAGAAATGGGCGCATATTCACACTTTCGCCTGCCTGCTTCTCACATGCTCCCAGAGAAACTGGGATTACATCCTGCTTTTTCAGAGCTGAGACTTTGCACACTGCTGTAGAATTTGAGAAGACTCAGTGAGATCAAGACATCTCCAAGGAAGCAAATGAGGGCTGTAGCTGAATGGGAAAAGCTGAGGGAACTACACAATTGAGGGGAGAAGGGGAAGCTGATTTCTTGTAGATAAAGGGTGACCTTGCAGGGTTCCCTCTCGGCCCGAATGAAAAGCAAGCTCAGGTCAGCCAGGCGCTTGGGGAAATGCTCTTCCTGTCCCCGACCCGTGCTCACCCCGACCCGTGCTCAAACAGCTCCGCTGTGATATCCGGGTGCTGCAGAGAGATTTTCCTCAACTCCCCCACGCAGTCCTGCCACTGTCTCCTTGCGTCCTTTCAGTTGAAAAGCACCAGGAGCTGGCCATGGTGCTGTAGAAAAATACCTCATTTGTCCCTGTCAGCCTCCTCAAACATAAAGAGCTCCCCCCCCGCTCCCCCCCCCGCCATCCTCACCGCCGCACACCCTCATTGTTTTTTTTCCCGTTCCCTGTATACGACACAAAGCCTCTCCTCTAACCAGCCTGCAATGGCCCACCCAGCCTCCCGAGGAAAAAGTGATAGAGCGGATGCTTCCCGGAAGCTCCCCGAGCGACTAGACCCTCCATCCGGGAGCAAAGTTCTCTGACAGCAGGGAACGGCGGGGGGAGGTGGGGGGGGGATGGGAAGAGAAGCACAGTCAGGAAATCATAGCAACAATAGAGGCAGAGACAAGCCAAAGGACCCAGGAAAGTTCATCTTCATTTATTGCTGCTTCTGCTGAGGGAGCCCAGGGATGGGGAAGCTGGGTCACAGGCTTTGCCTCGCGCTCTTACCTCAGTACTTTCGGCACCGTTCTCCGCCATTTTCCTCCTCAGGAGCAGGCAGCGGGAGGAGTGTTTCATTCCCATAAGAGCTAACCACGGGGCTGGAGCTTCGAGGCTGGTATTTTGTTTTGTGTTTTCAAAGATCTCCAAAGACTGCTTTTCACCAATAAGGAGGAAACTATTACAGAAAACAGCAATAAATCAGTCTTCTCTGTCCGTTCTACTTCATCCACGAGAATATTTGTCTTCTTTTGGCATCAGGAGCTCCTTGGCACTTTCAAGTATTTTCCTCTGACATCCACCTCCAGCAAGCTCTTGGGATGGGCAGAGAGGTGGCACGTACTCTTCAGGTTAAACTAAAGGGCTGTCAGTCTGTGAGTCCACCACTTCAGAGAAACCTGTCAAGCTAAACAGGAGAGAAGCACCAGCTGAACTGAACTTGAGCTTGCATCTTTGTGTCCTGTGGGTAATCTTCCAGAGACAGAGGGAGACAGAGACAAAACAGCAGGACAAGGAAATCATAGCCTTTTACTTTCCTTTTTTGGACTTCTTTCTCTCTAGGTCTTCAGGAAACTTCTTTTATAGATGGTCACACATTTGCCACTGTCTTTCCATGAAAAAGTACGGCAACCTCCTCCCTCCTTTCCATTTCCCTTCCTCTTTGCTTTCCCTTTCTCCTTCCCCCAATCTCTCCTCCCCTTCCCTCCTCCCTCTCTCTCCCTCATTCCCCTCCTCCTCCCTCTCCTTCTCCGCCTTCTCCTCCCCCTTTCATTCTCTCCCCCTCCCTCCTCTTTTCCCCCCTCCTCTTGTCCCATCCTTCACTTTTTCCACCCTTTCTCCTCCTGGGAAATGCTTGATGTCCTTCTCTGGGAATTGTATTCATGTGTCTTTCATAGAAAAAACATTATATCGAGCTCCCCTCACTTGTGTCCTGCTCCCTCTCATATACAAGCATGCTCCCACACATTCTATTCCCCTCACACAGACGTGCAATCTTTTTTTACACATATCCCCTGTTTTCTTTTGAATAAGCAAAATTTTTCTTTCCAAATAATCTCAGCAAGGACCTTAGAGGGCAGCTGAAGAAGCATGCTCCAGCTTCTTTCTTCTGAGTTAAGTAACAAACCTGCTTTCTTAATTTATCTTCTCTTGTGTGTGCACCCACCTTTAGTTTCCCTTGATTTTTTTTTTCAGGAGGATCCACACTCCAGCGGATAACTGTGAACTGTAGAATTTCAGGTCAGATGCAGTTCCAACTGAAAAAGGTGCCAGGTGAGGGAACACAGAAGAGGTCTTGCTGGGACAGGAAGGAGCTAGAGGTGTTTTGTACTGGTTTGTTTTGTTTTGTTTTGTTTCATTTTGGACTTTTCCTAATGACATCTTCTGCTGTAAGAATGCATCACCACCTTCCACATGTTTATTGTGCTTTCATTCCTCCAGCACTTTCTAGTTTGGAGTTTTCATTTGGGAGAATTGGGTTTACCTCACTTGTGTTGCTGTGAGCAAGGGCGAGAGAGGGGGTGTATTACATAATTAATCCTTTCAACTTCATATTCCACAGCTCAATTTTCAGCCCACTGTTCTCACGGTTTTGTTTTGTTTTTATATAGAGGAGGTGAGGAAATAATGCTGGTGTGTGGGTATGTGTAGCTCACAGGATTTCAAGGACCAGAGCAAGACTGCTGCTCTCTGAAGAGTCTGAAATCATTTCCTCTGGGGGTGTTAATGGAGACTTGAAAAGATTGCTTTCTGTGCATTATTTTAAGCACATATCCAACTCAGATGCTACATCAGTGAGAAATTGTAATAAATATTGATTTTTTATCCCCTACAGTCTATTTTTAAGTATTTTAATTAGAGTTTATCCTCAGCTGACCACTGGAATACTGACATATCATCAGCTAGTGCACGAGTGCCCAACCTTCTGGCTTGCCTGGGCTACATGAGGTGATGAGGAATTGTCTTGGGTGGCGTATAAAATACATAGGTTGCTCAGAAAGAAATACCTTCTATTTATTTCCATAGAAACTACAACAGATACAAAAAGCACAGTAAAACTATTTGAGAAAATTCTCAGCTACAAGACAATATTTTTCAATACATTCACCGTCATTAGCTATGCATTTTCACCACTGATGAACAAGAGCCTGCGTGCTGCACTCATAAAAATCTGCACCAGTGGAGGTGACTTACTGACGTTGTTACCACTGCTGAAACACACCACCACCTCACTGTGCTATGGAGACCACTATCTGGTCTCCATAAATGTTCAGCAACCATTGATGAATGTCAATGAGTGCAATTCTTTCCACATGAAGGAATTCATTTACATAGCTTTACTCATACACACTTCCATGTCAGATGCCATTTTGTTAGACTATCCCTCTGCTGCCATCTGTTTCACGTGGCAATAGAATTTAATGAAATGGTGGCAGGAAGATTCAATCTCTACTGACATACCACCAATATTTGCTTCTGATGTTGTGGACCAACATGATAAAATAGGAGACGTTACTTTCAGAGCAGCCCTTGTGTATGATATAGTTAATGTATATAAGCAATAAAACCCAGAGAAGCCAAAGGTATATAACATGCTGATACGTCAAATGACAGTGACTATGCCATGTAGGAGAAAACTGTGTTGTACAAAACATTTCAGAATGTGAGAGAATGTTACAGAGACACATGCCACACAGCTTGATACTAAACCTCCACAATGTACTTTGCAAAACTTCTGATCATTTAGTTGTTTACAAGCGTACAATTTCTTTCAACTCACATCTATTCTAATAGTTCAAGGTCTTTCACTAGGTCCAAAATGATGCTAAATTTTTTCAGTAACATCAACTCCTCTTGTATAAAGTAGATTTTCATTTCACACTTTTGTACATGAGATTCAAATGGCAACATAAGTGGAAACAGGACATTTCCCCTATTCTTCAGGGATATTTATAGAGCTCTTGTGGGTCTTAAAACCTTCAAAACATGAAAACTCATAGCTGTTTCCCATGGAAGTTATTTTAGAATTTTCCAAAATTACCCTTAGTCTTGGGCTACGGAAATTTTTATCACTAATTACTTTGAATTCTTGAGGGAGAAATAAAAAAAACTGCAAAAAAATTTTGAAAGTTTCTGCAATCCTTTCTTTCATATAGATTTTCTCTGATATGTCATACATATCTAGTGGTTATTGAGTGTGTGAAGTTTTAATCATCATGCATTTGGGCTGGCCTACGTAGTTTCAGTGTTTCTTCTCTATTTCCAGGTAATACACGTTAGCCTAATGAAACTTTATAGAGTAAACCAGTGTTCTATATAGAAAACAAGAACTAGATTATTCAAAACAACTCCTGGACATCTTTTCTTTGACAGCTGGATCTGTTTCTAGTACTACTCAAACACCGTTTGGTCAGTTAAATGTTGAAAAGTATTAGATTTTCAAAAGCACTCAGCAACTATCAAAACTGGCAGGCAGGGATTTTATATAGATCCTTCTTCTCCCTCTCCAGCTACTGCATGACTTTTCTACTCCACTTCTTTGTTAACACGTGATACCTGGCTATATATCCTTGAACCTGGTGCTTTACAGATAACAGGAAAACTTTCAAGTCTCAGGATTTCCACCATAAGGGTGAGTATTTTGGCCCTGTATTCATTTGAAAATCTTCCAGATGGCTGGTGTCTTTACTCCTCCAGTCTTCCTTTTATGCTCTATGTGTGATTGAGGAAACTGCTTTGAAAACACATCATTTGCTCTAATCTGTTTTATTCTGAAGGGAAAATTAGTTGTCCTTCAGAACTGTTTTTTTAATCAATCATGACTTGAAGTTACTCCTTTTAAGAATAAATTTGTCTTTTCAGAGACTGAAAGCAGTGTGTTAGTGTGTTTACAGATACAGATGTGCATATATGAATACTTGGCCAGACCATAGTACTTACCTTAGTAGAATTTCCTATTGATATAGAAATTCACAGCAACACTGAGCTTGAGAATATTTAAAAATTATAGTTGACCATTGAGACTGAGTGTGGGAACATATTTATGAACTCAGTTTTGTTAGATTTCAAGGAAAACAGGACTGGCGCAAAGAAAATTACATAACAGTAAAAGTGCATTTGTAAAAAATCCAAATGTCAAAAAACATTCTGTATTTAAATACATTATGCATAAAGTATATGTGAAGGTCACAACATATTACAAATATAATTGGAGTGGAACTGAAGAGAAAATGGTAATGGATGCATTCATTACTTCAGATTTCCAATAATAGCAACTGTAGCTGAGTGCGGCAATGATACTGTGCTGGCCATCAGGAAATTCGTACTTGTTTCCAGTTTTGTCATTAGCTTGGGTGAAACTCAAGGTTCAGCACCTGAAGTAGAGTTACCTCATAGGTACAGTCTGAGAATCTGACTGCATAGCAATCCTGATGAAAAGCATTTTGAAGTTACTGGGTGGGGGTTGTGAGGCTAGTTTAAAAATGCTTTATTATGCTTCCTCACTACATAACCAGTAAAGTGCATAATTAGCTACATTAAATGAAACATGGCTAAACCAAGGGAAGTTATTTTATCTCTCTGTATGGTGTGATTAAGACTGCATCTTTCATTCTGTGTCCAGTTCTGAGTCCCCTGTCTCAAAAGGCTGTTGAATACATTGGGGACGGTACAATGGAAGACTACTAGGATGGTCTGCTATGGCACAAAAACTCTGAGGAAATTTGGGCTTGTTGGGTATGGTGAAGAAGAGGTAAAACACTCAGTAGTGTCTTATGACTAGCTATAAGGATTGTTAAGGATTGTTACTAAGACAACTGTGTGAAAATCTTCTTGATCTTCTTTGTCCAAAGAAAGGCAACAAAGCTTGTGCAGGGCTTGAAGAATATGTCCTATGAGGAGAGACTAAAGGAACTGGGGCTGTTTAGTCTGGGGAAGAGGAGACTGAGGGGAGACCTCATTGCTCTCTTCAAATACCTGAAAGGTGATTGCAGTGAGAGCGAGGCTGGTCTCTTCTCACTGGTGACAGGTGACAGAACAAAGGGAATTGTCCTCAAGTTGTGCCAGGGGAGGTTTAGGTTGGATATCAGGAAAAGCTTCTTTACAGAAAGGGTTGTTAAGCACTGGAGCAGGCTCCCCAGGGAGGTGGTTGAGTCACCATCCCTGAATGTGTTTAAAAACCGTTTGGATGTGGTGCATGGGGACATGATTTAGTGGTGGGTTGTTAGGGTAGTGTAGTTAGGTTGCGGTTGGACTTGATGATCTTGAAGGTCGTTTCCAACCTGAGCAATTCTATGATTCTATGATTCTATGATAATGTCAGATGATGTGAAAAAGACAACAGTTGCAGGTCATGGCTTGGGAAGTTCACATTCAGTGTTGGTCAAAGAAGGATCTCACTGCATAACAAAGCCTGACCATTTGAGCTTTATACATCAAGGAAAGAGATTTTCTTTCATTGATCAGTGATATATGAGTTGCTAAAGAGAAATATACATGAAGAAGAGAACATATTTTTCTTCTGATAAAATCTTTCTCCCTAAAATATTTTCTGGGGGAAGAAAATAAAATGAAGGTGCTTTCAGTTGAAGTGGGCAAGAAGGGCTTCAAACATTGACAGTTTGGCATAATTTTGGAAGTATCTATGAAAAGCTAGGATGATCAGATATACTTCATCATGGCCACAAGTCAAAAGACAATTGCCAGCCCACAAATAACTCAGTATAAGACTGTGGAAACTTAGATATGAAATGAACTCCTAACTGCTTATAGGAAATGGAACACCGGGGAACTACCCTGATCTTTGCAGATTCATCACTAGAATTTCTATACTTTTATAAGACTTTTCACTTTATTTAGCAACATCTATTCTATTTTGCAGTCAGAAAAAGAAAACCTCATTTGAATTTAACCAAAATGTTGTTATTTTATGCTTATTTTTATTTTTTTTTATTACTTTATTGTTTCATTATGAGTGCTAAATTCATAAAAATTTGTAGCTAAGCCAGCTAAAAGATTCTGCTGGAAGACAATTCTGCTCTGACAATTTCTATAAAGGCCACCAAGACTGGTCTCTGATCCTCTATTAGGATGCCTCGAAGAGCTAATGAGGCTGTTGAGAATTGGATTTACCCCTAATGGCAGAGATAAATAGGCGTAATATCCTGGTATGTTAAATGCTGGCCTACATAAGTAATAATACAGCCTTGTTCAATTCCCAGCTAACTTCTTGAACCATTCCAAATCACATCCATTCCAAAAAGACAACAGAGTGCCTCTGGACTTAGATAGTAAAACCATGTTCAAGTTATGAAGAATGTGGGAGATATTATACAAAATACTTTTCTGTGTAATGAGATACATATCTCTCCAGAGGTCATTACCAGTTTCAGTGATAGCGTGATTCTATGTGATTCTCTGAAAAGGTATGTCTAATTAAGCTTTTAAAAGGAAATAGTATGCATGTACACTCTTGTACCAAGGTAATTTGATAAATGTAGCCGATGTGTTAACAGGCAAAAATTACTTTGAGAGAAGTGAAAGACTGTTGCTTTCATTTTCTTGTTGAGTGCTCAGAGGAGAGAAGAGGTATATATTTATTTGAAGAGCTCAGTCTTATTATAATACCCTCCTTCAAAAGCTATAAATGGGCAGAGAATATTACGTCTGGGAACAGAGTGTATCAGAAGGAAGGTGAAGTAATACTCTCAAAAGCATGTACCCAATTTTTACTGAAATGAAATGCAAATTACCAGCTTCAATACTACATTGTCACTTTCTGTACCTTCGTGATAGCTTTTAAGGAACTTTCACTTCTGTGAAAAACTCAAACTTCTGCCTCATTTGCAGGAATCTGAGCTGGAATTTCTATATTAAGATGAATGCATTGCATTTCTCTACTGCTGCTTTGCTTAGTAAGTCTGGGGTGAAGATCAAATAAGTAAAAATATTTTCATTCAAACAAGTTGTTTCATTGCTTTGTAAGTATATCTTGGCAGGCTTTTTTTCTTGATGGGTAACATTCTGTGCTTTAGCTTTTAAATTCTTGTGTTACATAGACTTAAAGTAATTTAACTAGATAACTGATGAAGTTACAACAATTGAGATGAGTTCTCTCTTATTTTTATTTTTATTTTTATTTTTATTTTTATTTTTATTTTTATTTTTATTTTTATTTTTATTTTTATTTTTATTATTTCCCACTGGCATTCTTGTCTATCTTTGTCATCCACAGTGAGGTGGCAAAATGTGACTAAATGTTTGGGCCCCCAGGGTAGTGGCCAATAGCACAAAGTCTATAATACTGTCTCATTCCACTCAGTGAACCGCACCCTAATTGAGTGAATCCTTGGAATCCCCTGAATAGAGCACTCCCTGCTTGACAGGGTCCCAGGAGCAATGGTGTCGGATAATGACTCAGAGAAACAATACAAGAAAATGTATAGAGCTTTTCAACAACTATTAGTCAACTATCTCAAAGCAAAATTAACCAACATTCTAACAACAATAACTACGAAGAAAACAGTTAACACAACAGCAGGTGTTAAGCCCCACCCCTGGGAAGGATCAACTCCAGACACGCTAAGGGCTTCCTGGCTGGAAAGTAGCTTGGCAGAAAAGGACCTGGGGGTCTGGGTGGACTCCGTGCTGAGCACGAGTCAGCAATGTGCACTTGCTGCAAAGAAGGCCATTGATATCCTGGGCTGCATTAGGCAAAGTATTGCCAGTGGGTCAAGGGAGATGATCCTTCCCCTCTTTTCAGCACTGGTGTAGCCAGAGCTGAAGTACTGTGTCCAGTTCTGGGTCCCCAGTACAAGAGAGACAAAGACATACTGAAGAGAGTCCAATGAAGGGCCACAAAGATGAATGAGGGAGTGGGGTGCCTCTCCTGTGTGGATAGACTGACAAAGCTGGGCATGAGAAAGCTGGAGCCTAGAGAGGAGGAGGCTCTGGAGGCATCTTATTAATGTAGGTAAGTATGTGAAGGGAGGATGCAAAGAGGACAATCAGGTTCTTTTCAGTGGTGCCCAGTGACAGGGTAAGTGACAATGAAAACAACCTGAAAGACAGGAATTTCCCTGTAAACATCATGAAACACCTCACTGTGCAGGTGACTGAGCACTGGCACAGGTTACCCGAGAGGTTGTGGAATCCCTTTCTTAGAGATATCCAGAAAGCATCTGGATACAGTCTTGAACAATCCGCTTGAGCTGGGAGTGTCAGACCTCCAGATGTTCCTTCCAACCTCTGTGACTCTGTGATTCTGAGAGGTGATTGACAGTTTTTTTTAAATGAATCCAAAGGAGTATCAGCATTTCTGTTGCCGTCAAACCACATATTCGTGTGTGATTTACTGTACAACAGAAAATATTTTCTACAGGAAAAGAGACCAGTCTTGAAGGTTGATCTTCTGTATAAGCCTCAGGAAGTATCAGTTGTGTTCCCAGTGCATGGCATTTGTCTGTAACAGTGTTGTGAGAATAAGACTTACTCTGAATATAAAGGTATGGAATGAAACAAAATTCAGCAATTCAGCCTAAATGATTTTATTTGCTGTGAAAGAAATCTCCCAGTCTGCAAGACAGCCAAATTCTTCACCAGCCAAGTAGTGGCAAGAGGCAGTAGTAGGACTTGACTTTAGTAAGCCTGAAGACCTATTCCACTCAACTCCGTACCTCTCTGCCAGAAGAGTGGAAGAAACAACAGCATATCAGTTCTGTTTCTCATCTTTCTTATTTTGTAGCCAAGCAACCATAGTAATGGTGGTTGTATGACAAAGTTAGACAGGGAATACCATAAGGTCACACACTGTCAGTCCTGTGCTACGGTGCCATGGCTGCATGCAGAAGAGGTAACAAAAAACTGAGTAGTGGTGGTTACCTTCTCAGATGCCAGAACTCTGCATCACAAGGACCTTAAACCAGATGCATAATTTCTGCTGTAGGCATAGTAATAGAAAACAGACCTTCCAAATAAAAAAAATATGTAATTCTTTTAGCACCCGTAATACACACTGCAGTAATTTCTGTGTGTGAATCTGTAATTCTGAAAGTCTAAGGGAAGGTCGCAATTACAAGAATAATTTTGTGAGTGAGGCCCAGGAAATCTCTCTGTCACAGCTTTGCTGTAGACCCTGCGAACAACTTCAGACACGAGTAACATCCTGTGATAACAAATATCTGGGGAAAAAACATGAATGTAGTGAACTATTTCCAAGTAAATAAATGTGATGAAAGCTGTTATTTGTGTCAGAAACAATAAAATCTTCAGGTCTACAGCTCTGTGCTTGCTAAACTAGATACAATGAAGATTTTAGGGACATAATATAATAGCTTTAGCAGAAAACAAGCCTACAAGAGAAAAGCTATAAAGGAAAGACACCTACCTTTAACCGAGACCTAAAAAGAATCCATGATACGATTTACAAACCTAGGACAAGTACACTGTTAGAAATGACTTCTTCTTTAACTAACTGCTGGAAAGGAAAAGCATCTGGTCTAGGGGTAAACCTCACATCAGTTAAGAGGATCCAATGAGTTCTATGTGGATAAACCACATTTATAAAAAAATACGGACTTTAACCAGCTGCACAGAGTTACAGAACACTGGCCATTGCTGTTCCCAATAAAGTCTGAAAGAATGCAAGCAGCTGTCTCAGAATCCATTTGTCACTGAGCAAAACATGCATTCCTCTAGTTTTCCATCTCCCATTTTGTTGCAGCTGGAGAATCTGAAGAATCTCGGAAGCAATCTTTTTTCTGCCATTACTATGGGACTTGGGCCCCAGTGCTCTATGTCAACACTTATGTCAGAGGAAAGTAGTTTTATATTTTCCTGTATTTTAACGTCAAATAAAGTTTAATTCCTCTTTATCTGTGAACAAGATGTGTGCATTACAGATGCATTAAAGGAATTAGTACAGGACTGCTTTTTTAAAGAGCTCTGTGTTCTTACAGGGGGCAAGATACAAAACTTTCACTCATTACTCAGAATCTCACATTGAGATATGTTAACATAGGAAATTTCAGTGATTGATGTGACTTTTGATATGTGGAGTTGCCCATTTGCGTCAACTGAACCTGCTGAAATTCTTCTTTGTTGAAAACTGGGCATATTGTCTGTAGGACCTAAGTCAACATAAGCTTAGGAGTCTCCCTAGATGTCGAATTCCCATAATACAACAGACAGCTGGGTGTTCAAGAATCATTTAAAAAAAATTGAGTCTTTTATGTATATCAGTCTACCCACAGAGAGAAGCAAGGCGGGTCTGAGAAAGGAAAATATGCTCAACTCCTTTTTAGGAGGTTTGTGACAAAAACTGAGGTATAAAAATAAACCTGAATTTCAATGTCAATTTCTTGACATTACTATGGAGACAAAGGACTGGAGGTTAAAATTCAAGTCCTTAAAAAACTGTTGTTAAGGCTGCAGTGATTTGTCAAATTCTCATCTATTTATTTATGACACCTTAACGACATTGAAGTGGTTAACTATTTAATATTTGGTTTGATAATCTACACCTTCAGTGTGCAAGAGAATATCATCTGATATGCAATCACCTTAGCCGTTCCAACAATGCTGCTTCTTCCTCCTCCTGCAGATATAAGAGCAGTATGTACAAAGAAGAGGTATTTGGTATCCTGCCAAAACCAAGAATTACTTTTACAACAGCTTCCTGGAAATCATTACAAAACAGCACTGGTTAAAGCCTCCCTTGACTCCTTTGGCGTATATCCTTTTGGCGTAAGTCTTGTTCCAGGTTAGTGGGAGCATCACTTGGTTGATCTTTGGACTGAGCAAATAATCTGGTTCATTATCTGAGAAAGTTTTAACCTGATTTTCTAAGGAAATGGAGCTGCCACAGTATCTTGTCTGTGTACCCCATTGATAAGATTCGGGCTTATGTAACCAAGCTTAATTTCAAGTTCCAGTGGAAGTATCAAACACATTTGTATTCCTCTAAAATTCTTGAAAATCTGACGTTTGCTAGAAGGACAGAGAATTTAATGATCCATTGAAAGTGAAGAAACTAGATTTCAGTTGTTATTGTTTCTACTTGCTAGCAGCTTATTAAGCTAGCTGTCTTGTGTTACATGTGTACTGTTTGGTCTCCAGACTAACCATACTGTGTGATCATTAATAAAAACCTATGAAGAATTCTTAGCGGAGCTCAGAAATAAGAAGGTGATGAGTGGATAAAGAGCGCCTATTTGGAGGAAACCAGGTTTCTTTAGCTTCATGGAACTGGAGCTTTAAGTCTTGAACTCCCAGTGCACTACATGATGTTGTGATGTGTAATATCAATAACAAAAATCGTAAAACCATGACACATGGGAAACAAAGAGATAATTTCTGACCGCCAACATGGCATCACTAAGGGCAAATCATGCCTGACAAATCTGGTGGCTTTCTACCATGGGGCTACAGCATCAGTGGATAAGTGAAGAGCTGGACTCGTGCAAAGCATTTTACGCTGTCCTGTATGACATCCTTGTCCTTAAAATGGAGAGACGTGGGTTTGTCAAATGGACCGCTTGATGGGTAAGAAACTGGTTGGATGGTTACACTCAAAGCATTGCAGTCAACAACTCAATGTCCAGGTGGAGACTAGTGGTCAGCAGGGTTCCTCAGGGATCAGTATTGGGACCGGAACTATTTTACATCTTTCTTGGTGAGACGGACAGTGGGTTTGTGCGCACTCTCATCAAATTTGTGGATGACAGCACTGGTTGATGCGCTGGAGGGGAGGGTTGGTGCCATCCAGAGGGATCTTGACAGGCTTGACAGGTGGGCCCATGTGAGCCCCATGAAGTTCAACAAGGCCCAAACGCAAATACAGGCTGGGTGGAGAAAGGACTGAGAGCAGCCCTGAGAAAGACTTGGGGGTGCTGACTGATTAGAAACTCAACATGATTGGGTGATGTGCACTTGCAGCCCAGAAAGCCAACCGTATCCTGGGTTACATCAAAAGAAGTGTGACCAGGAGGCTGAGGGAGCTGATTCTCCCCTTCTACTTCATTCTCTTGAGAATCGCGTAGAGTATTATTACTGCACTCAGCTCTGGAACCCCCCAGCAGGACATGGACCTGTTGGAGTGAGTCTAGACAAGGACCATGAGGATGATCAGAGGGCTGAAGCATCTCTCCTATGAAGACAGACTGAGAGAGCTGGAGTTGTTCAGCCTAGACAGAAGAAGGCTCTGGGGAGACCGTACAGTGGCCTGCCAGTACGTAAAGTGGGCCTACAGGAAAGCTGGAGAGGGACTCCTCTTCAGGAAGTGTAGTGATAGGACAAGAGGTAGTGGCTTTAAACTAAAAGAGGGTAAATTTAGATTATGTATTAGGAATGAATTTTTGCAGTGACGGTGGTGAGGATACCCAGAAATACTGTGGATGTCCCATCCCTGGAAGTGTTTGGGCCAGGTTGAATGGGTCTTTGAGCAACGTGATGTAACGGAAGGTGTCCCTTCCCCTGGCAGAGGAATTGGAATTGGATGATCCTTAAGGTCCCTTTAAATCCAATCCACCCTGTAAAAAAGCCTCTTATCTATTCTGAACTGCAGATAACTGAGTACAATGCAACTGTAAATCTATCCTCTCCTGTTTCTCAGTAGTCAGACAGACTCTGTAAACGGGAGGAACAGGTTGTCGCCCTTTGCTGTTAAACGAGTCAGCGGGGAAGAAGACCGGTCTGGCTGAACAGGGAGTTTTTGCTGAGGCTCTGGGAAAGGAAGACATCTTTGGAAGAAGGCTCAGGCAACTCAGGAAGAGTACAAGGATACGTCTAGTACAAGGGTTTCTCTAGAGGGAAAATCAGAAAGGCAAAAGCCCAGCAAGAACTTAACGCGGTCATTATTGTTAAAGACAATAAAAAATGATTTTACCAATACACTAACAAGCAAGAGGAAGGCCAAGGAGGCTCTCCTGGCTTCACTGGACGTGATGGAGAAGGTTATCACCAAGGGCAAGGAAAAGGTTGATGTCCTCAGTGCCTTCTTTACTTCTGTCTTTAACAGTCAGGCCAGTTATCCTCAGGGTACTCAGACCCCCGAGCTGGAAGACAGGGATGGGGAGCTGAATAACCTCTCCACAATTCGGGAGGAAACTGTTAGCAACCTGCTACTCCACCTGGACTGTCACAAATCCATGGGACCAAAGGGGATCCACCTGAGGGTACTGAGGGAGCTGGCAGAAGTGATTGCTAAACCACTTTCCATCATTTATCAGCACTTCTGGTCCACTGCGGAGGTCCCAGATGACTGCAGACTTGCTAATGTGACTCACATCTACGGGAACGGTCGGAAGGAGGATCCAGGCAACTACAGGCCTGTCAGCATGACCTCAGTACTGGAGAAGGTCATGGAGCAGATTGTCTTGACTGCAATCATGCGGCATGTGCGGGACAACCAGGAGATCAGGCCTAGCCAGCTTGGGTTCATGAAAGGCAGGTCCTGCTTGACCAGCTTGATCTCCTTCTATGACCAGGCGACCTGCCGAGTGGATGACGGAAAAGCTGTGGATGCGATCTACCTAGACTTTGGTAAAGGCTTCAAGTCCGTCTCCCACCGTATTCTCCTGGAGGAGCTGTCAGATGTCCTATGGCTTGGATAAGGCTACTGCCGGCTGGGTGAAAAACTCTCTGGTGTAAAACTTACTTTCTGTAAGAAAATGGGGATAGATGTTTGATCCTAAAAATGACTTGCTTTCAAGATAGTACTTTTTCAGCCGCTTCAAAGTCATGTACTTCTCTGAACATCTGAGAAGTACAGGGAACCTCTGAGATGTACAGTCTCAAATCTACTTGACATAGACAAACATGTACACTTATTATCACCATTGTCCTTTACAGGCAAGTTTGGCTTAGATTACATGACAACTGCTACCTGTAATTCCGAGGGTGATAATAAAAATACCGTGAAAACTCTGAAGCACGTTCAGAAAACAGAGGCTCTATTGCTTGCTTTGGATTAGAGCCTCTGTCCAGAACAACAGAGACTGAGCAATCATACAAGGAACTTGTACACTGAGTCGTTGATTTCCCCCAGAACTGAAATATAAGATGCTAGCAACAGTTGACGTATCTAGACCACAGCAGAAACAACACCAAGTACTGAAACCAATGCAAAGATCACAAAGCGGTGCAAGTCTGTTACTTACTGTTTGAAAGTTGAAAAGGAATTTTGGTATCCAAAGCCAAATGTAAGATAGAAGCATAGATTCATAGAACCGTTTGAGTTGGAAGGGACCCTTAAAGGTCGTCTAGACCAACTCCCCTGCAGTGAACAGGGAAATCTACAGCCAGATGAGGTTGCTCGAAGCCTGGTCCAGCCCAACCTTGAATGCCTCCGGGGACGGGGCATCCACCACATCACAAGGCATCTTGTTGCAGCGCCTCACTACCCTTATTGTAAAAATCTTCTGCCTTATATCGAACCTAAATCTCCCCTTCTTTAGTTTGAAACCATTTCCTGGACTTACTTAAATGCAAAAAGAAAGTCTGTAGGGAGTGGAAGCAGGAACGAGTTACGTGGGAGGACTACAAAGAAGCTGCTCGAGCAGCCAGGGATCAGGTTAGGAAAGCTAAAACCCAGGCAGATTTAAATCTAGCCAGGGACATAAAGGGGAAGAAGAGGAATTTCTACAGGTATATCAGTGACAAAAGGAAGGCCGGGGAAGATGTGGGCCCTCTCCGGAAGGGAACTGGAGACCTGGTCATGAGGGATATGGAGAAAGCTGAGGTGCTCAATGACTCCTTTGCCTCAGCCTTCACCGGCACGGGCTCTAGCCACAGCGCCCAAGCTGCAGAAAGCAAAGGTAAGAACCTGGAGAAGGAAGATCTGCCCACTGTAAGTGAAGATCAGGTTTGAGACCATCTAAGGAACCTGAAGGGGCACAAGTCCATGGGACCCAGTGAGGTCCGTCCACGGGTCCTGAGCGAACTGGTGGATAAAGTTGCCAAGCCGCTATCTATCATATTTGAAAGGCCATGGCAGTCTGGTGAAGCTCCCACTGACTGGAAAAGGGGAAACATAACCCCCATTCTCAAGAAGGGAGAAAAAGAAGATCAGGGAACTACAGGCCAGTCAGTCTCACTTCTGTGCCTGGTAAGATCACGGAGCGGATCCTCCTGAAGGCCCTACTACATGTGAAGGCACATGGAAAATTAAGACGAGGTGACTGGTGGTAACCAACATGGGTTCACCAAGGGCAAGTCGTGCCTGACAAACTGGGTGGCCTTTTATGATGGAGTTACAGAGTCAGTGGTAAAGAAAGACCAACTGACTTCATCTACCTGGACTTGTGCAAAGCGTTTGACGCTGTTCCGCATGACATCCTGGTCACCAAATTGGAGAAAAAATGGATTTGATGGATGGACCACTCGCCGGGCAAGCAATTGGCTGGATGATGGCACTCAGGGAGTTGCGGTCAACGGCTCAGCGTCCAAGTGGACAAGGGGCATTCCTCAGGGATCAGTACTGGGACTGGTGTTATTTAACATCTTTGCAGGTGATGTGGACAGCGGGATTGAGCGAGCCATCACCAAGTATGCAGACGACACCAAGCTGAGTGGTGCAGTTCACACGCTAGAGGGAAGGGATGCTATCCAGAGGGACCTGGGCAGGCTTGAGAGTTGGGCCCATGCCAGCCTCATGAAGTTCAGCAAGGCCAAGTGCAAGGCCCTGTGCCTGGGCTGGGGCAACCCCAAGCACAGATGCAGGTTGGGCGGAGAATGGCTTGAAAGCAGCTCTGAGGAGAAGGATTTGGGGGTGTCGGTTGATGAAAGACTCAACATGAGCCGGCAGTGGGCACTTGCAGCCCAGAAGCACAACCGTACCCTGGGTTGCAACAAGAGAAACATGACCAGCAGGTCGAGGGAGGTGGCTCTGCCCCTCTGCTCTGCTCTCGTGAGACCCCACCTGGAGTACTGTGTCCAGTTCTGGGGCCCCCAGCACAAGGAGGACATTGAGTTGTTGGAGCGGGTCCAGAGGAGGGCCACAAAGACAATCAGAGGGCTGAAGCACCTCCCCTGCAAGGATAGGCTGAGAGAGTTGGGGCTGTTCAGCCTGGAGAAAAGAAGGCTCCGGGAAGACCTTGTAGTGGCCTTCCAGTACCTGGTAAGGGCCTACAGAAAAGCTGGGGAGGGACTTTTTAGAAAGGCATGTAGCGACAGGACAAGGGGACATGGTTTTAAATTGGAAGAGGGTAGATTTAGACTAGAGATTAGAAAGAAATTCTTTACTGTGAGGGTGGTGAGACACGGGAACTGGTTGCCCAGGCGAGGTTGTGGATGCCCCCTCCCTGGAAGTATTCAAGGCCAGACTGGGTGGGGCTTTGAGCCACCTGGTCTAGTGGGAGATGTCCCTGCCTATAGCAGGGGGGTTGGAACTAGATGATCTTAAACGTCCCTTGCAACCTAAACCATTCTGTGATTCTGCGATTTCGCCTTGTTCTGTCACAACAGACCCTGATAAAGAGTCTGCCCCCTTCTTTCTCTTGGTCCCCCTTTGGATATTGAAAGGCCTCCATCAGGTCCCCCTGGAGCCTGAACAGCCCCAGCTCTCTCAGCTTGCCCTCATGGGTGGGTGGTGGTGGGGGGGTGTTCCTTCGCTTGGATCATTTTTTGTGACTCTCCTCTGGACCTGCTCCATGTACAGGAGAGATCCTGTACTGAGGACTTCACATCTGGACGCAGTACTCTCAGTGAGGTCTCGCCAGTGCAGAGAAGAGGTGCAGGATCGTCTCCCTAGCCCTGCTGGCCATGCTTCTTTTGATGCAGCCTAGAATACAGTTGGCTTTCTGGCCTGCGAGGGCACGTTGCTTGCTCATGTCCAGTCTGCCATGCACCAGTGCCCCGACGTCCCTCTTGGCCGGGCTGTGCTCAATCCTTCTGTCCC